>NC_091333.1:18178059-18277435 GCF_038502225.1 Cherax quadricarinatus
AAACATGTTGCAGAAATAGAGATGTTTTGATTAGTTTCACGATGAAAACGACCTTGAAATGCAGCTCAAAGTAGTGGAAATTTTCCTTTTTTACCAATGTTCAAGAGTAAGCAAATCACACCACACATCCAATACACGTCAACTGGGAGTCTAATATTCTTTCATTAGTGCACTGATATTATTTATACTATTTTTACAATAATGCAGTAGTCTGCATAACAGCAAATTTTGTATTTTTTGTATGAATAAAAAATAAAAATAGAAAGCAATAGTAATATAAGAGGGGCCTAGAGACGTGACTAATGAACAGAGGATATGTTATTTTAATGCCAAGAATGTCTACATTGTTTATTCTGGACCCTATTTTGAAACTGGCATCTTTTTTATTTTGCGTGAAATTGGCCAAATTGCCAATTTCTGACCACTTTATTGGGTAGTTGAAATCGGTAAATGGACAGTTTCTTGTACTCAATTGATAGAAAAAATGGAATTCTAAAGAAAGAGCTTTGAGTTTGGTCAACTGGAACAACGGAATTGCCCAAAAACAGGGCTCAAATTCAGCAAAATCACCGATCCATATATGTCGCTGAGACCGCTAACTTCGCGGGAGCGTAATTCCGTGAGTTTTTGACCAAATTTCGTACTTTTGGTGTCATTATCATCGGGAAAAGATTCTATCATTTCACAAGAAAAATAATTTTTTTCCCAAAAATTTTGAGACACAGAATGACAGTTTCAAAAAGGGGGTTGCGACAGTCAAAGGGTTAAATGCTGACAGTCAAAATTAAAAAAGGAAAAAAAAAAAAAACTTTTAAAATGGTAGAAAATCTCTGACAGAAATGACACCAAAAATATGAAATTTCATAGAAGACTCATGGAATTATGTAGATGCAAAGTTGGGGGTCAGGGTGCAATTTTGGCATTGGCGATTTCACCCACTTTGAGTCTTATTTTCAGCCAATTCCAGTGATCAATTCAATTAAATTCTTAACTACAGTGGAACCCCGGTTTTTGTCTTTAATCCGTTCCAGGAAGTCGGCCGAAAACTGATTTGTACGAGAACTGAAGTAACATTTCCCATAAGAAATACATAATGTAAATCCAATTAATCCGTTCCAGACACCTAAAAATATTATCAAAAAATACATTTTATAGAGAATAACTATACAGGTCTCCCTCAACATTCACGTTTTCAACTTTCACGGGCTTCACACATTCGCGAATTCCCAACCGCCAAATTCCCAGCCACCAAATTCCCAGCCGCCAAATCATATTCAAGTTTCCCGCCACCTGCGAGTCCCTACTACCCTCCCTCCGACCCCCGCAACTGGCAGCCAGCCCTCCCACCAGTGTGGTGAGTGTTTTGTTTGTTCATTATTTGCTATTAAACTACAGTATAAATAATGTAAACCCATTCATGACTGCATATTGGAATGGCTATTCGGACAGGTATTAGACGGTGACATCATGTGTTTACTCTTGAACACTGCAAAGAATTAAACATTTCTGCTACAGCTAATAATAACAATAGTAATAATAATAATAATAATAATAATAATAATAATAAATATGATATAATTGAAGAAGGAAATTGTACAAAAATACGAGGGAATGGTTGACACATCATCAGTGTGACTTTGTTTATGCTGGAGTGAACATTAGTCTCCCTGCTCTTCCAAACATTTCACAATAATTCATTGTGTTTGGTGCTTGTAGATTGAGTGTGACTGGAGTGGTAGAGGCAGTGATTGAGGTAATGGTATTTAATAACATACATGTTAATAATAATACATGTTATTAATAATATGTACTATTATTATTTATAACATGTTATTAAATACATACATGTTAATAATAATACATGTTATTAATAATAATATGTACTATTATTATTTATAACATATATGTTATTAAATACCACTGCCTCAACTGCTGAATTATTGTGAAATGTTTGGAAGAGCAGGGAGACTAATGTTCACTCCAGCATAAACAAAGTCACACTGACGATGTGTCAACCACTCCCTCGTATTTTTGTACAATTTCCTTCTTCAATTATATCATATTTATTATTATTATTATTATTATTATTATTATTACTATTGTTATTATTAGCAATAGCAGAAATGTTCGATTCTTTGCTGTGTTCAAGAGTAAACACATGATGTCACCGTCTAATACCTTTCCTAATAGCCATTCCAAAATGCAGTCATGAATGGCTTTACATTATTTATTCTGTAGTTTAATAGCAAATAATGAACAAACAAAACACTCACCACACCGAGTGGTGGGAGGGCCGGCTGCCAGTTGCGGGGGTCAGAGGGAGGGTAGTAGGGACTCGCAGTGGTGGAGGCAGTGGTGGAGTCTGTGGTATTTAATAACATACATGTTATTAACATACATGTTATTAAATAACATATGTTATTAAAGCATAACATGTATATATTTAGTACAATTTATGACGTTTTCATGTATTTTATGATTATTCATGGTTCAACAAATTAAGGAAGCAGTATTGTAATATATTTCCCTACAATATATTGGGGCACCAAACATTCACAGTTTTTCAGCATTCGCAAGGCTCTTGATCCCCTAACCCTCGCGAATGTTGAGGGAGACCTGTAGTTTTACATACAGAAAACAATAAGAAATAAATATAAAGCACTAATGAAGTGGATAAATGAACACTTAAATCACCTTTACCCTTATTGAAGACTCTTGTTGGCATATGGAAGATGGCGAGGAGGGGAGGGGGAGGAGAGGTTATCTCTACCACCATCACAACCACTATCATCCTCTACCACCATTACTACCACCCTCTACCACCATCACTACCACCATCACAACCACTACCACCCTCTACCACCATCACAACCACTACCACCCTCTACCACCATCACAACCACTACCGCCCTCTACCACCATCACAACCACTACCACCCTCAACCACCACCCTCTACGAGTAACAAAGGCAGACTGAGTCACGAGTGTATGAGCAGCTGCGTGTTGCAGGCAGGGGGATGCGTCTGATACAGATGATTTCCAAGTGGATGTACGAAAACGAGGAAAATTTCACCGAAAAAGTGGTCAAAAACTGAATTGTATAACTGGACAGGACGAAAACTGGGGTTCCACTGTATTTCATTAGTAGACCTTTCAATTCTATCAATTGAGGGCATGAAATTGCCCCTTCACCTATCAGAACTACCTTGTAAAGTGAACTGACTTAGTAATTTGGCCAATTTTACACAAAAAATCAACAAATTCCAATTTAAAAACAGAATACAAAACACTGTAAACATTCCAGCAACCTTTCCTCTGTTCATTAATCACATCCCCAGGCCTCTCCTACATTTTAGTTGCCCTCCATTTTGAATCCACTATCACACATAAGATAAAAATTTTACCCGATTTCTCAGATAATAAATTATAACTAGAAATGATTGATCATGATTAAGGGAAGACCTAGTAAAAACCCACAAGACAGTGATGGAGACCTTACCCTCTCTCAGGCCACCTGCAGTCTGAAACCAACCAAAATTACCTCCGTTCCACTAGTTTGTCTTCTAGTCCATCAACTGACACTATGGAAGAGCCAATAAAACCAATAGAGCCATCCTAGAAAATGCCTTAAAGTTCCTATTTCAACCAAATCACAAGGTCAGAGAATAGCTGTTCCCAATACGCATTATATGGAGAAGTATGGTTTTATACTGTGTACACCCACCACACAGTCCCATTCTCTCAAGTCTAGGCAACACATCTGAAGAGTGCTATCATTACGACATGCATAAACATAAACACCACTGGTCTCAAAAATGTATATAATCATGGGAGACAGTGAAAGGGTTAAATATCTTCCATACACAGAGTACATATAGTTATTTTTCTTTCCTCCATTCTGGAGACCACATTCCAAGTGCTTTAAGACATTCCCTGTAGTTCTGATGTTTTACTGGCTTGATGCACGCAGTACATGATCTCTGTACATTTTCCAGGTCTACAATCTCTCATGACCTGAAGGGTGATGTAAGCAGAAAACAACATTTGAGACACAAGAGCCCACATTATTCGAATGGTATTGAACCATCATTAACCCTTTCAGGGTCCGTCCCGTAGATCAACGGCTTAACGTTGAGTGTCCAAACCGTAGATCTACGCCAAAATTCTAGCGTCGTCAAATTTAGCGCGAAAACACTCATAGGCCTACATGTGAGAGAACGGGTCTGCGTGGTGGGTGTGCACGTGCACCATAAACAAAAAATCTAGGCGCCCGCATAGCATTGTGGGAACGGCGGCTCAGTTACCCTTGTTCACCATGCCTCGTTGCAAGTCAGCTCTCACTCCCCGGAAAATTGGGACTCTCCTCTTCCTATCTGATAGTTCTGACACTGATGGAAGTGGAAATGAAGACGAATTCTACGGCTTTGATCAGTTAGTGACCGAAAAGAATGACCAGGATATCGATAATAGTGCAGAAAACCCTGACGATCCTCAACCTTCTACCTCTGGTGTGGGCACTTGTGACTCACGGTCGGTTGTTCCTCATCGTAAGAGAAAACTAATATTTTCGCGTGGCCAGGCCACTGACTTCAGTAATGATGATGATAGTGACATGGACTGTGATTTTGTTGCACTCGACGATCAATCGAGTAGTGATAGTGAGGAATCATATTCACCAGTGAAGCGTTGGTATGTTCGCCGCTGCATGCGCTCGGGTAGTGTACCCTATGCTGTGCCCAGGGGATGGAGTACATCCCGGAGTACATCCCGTGGCCCAACACCAGTTTTAGGTAGTGATAATGAGGATGATGTGGCTACACTTGGCATGGATAGACCACAGGGCTCAGTGGATGGTGTTAGTGGTGATGGTAGTGGCACCGCCATGCGTGACTCACCAGGCCACGCTGGGACCCACGCTGCTGACTCATCAGTTCAAGGACAAAGCGGAGCGCCAGCCACCAGCCCACCACAACCACCCGCACAACCAGCCTATGATGTCCAGTATCCACCAGCAAACCGTATGTGGGATTGGCAGCAAAATCCCAATTTTGTTCCCAAGCCTCACCACTTTGATGATTCTCAAAGTGGAATTCTACCTACTTGTCCCCTTGGAACCACGGCCAATGAACTGGAATTCTTTGAATTATTCTTTGACCAGCCATTGATGGAAATTATTGTCAGGGAAAGTAATAAGTATTTTGAGTACACCATGGCAAATACGATCTTATCACCACAGTCAAGACTACACAGGTGGAAAGAGACGACTGTTGCAGAAATGTATTTGCTTTTTGCAACAATAATGCTTATGCCTCACGTCTATAAGCATAATATAAAAGCATACTGGGCCACAGATCAGCTAATTTCTACCCCGGTCTTCAGTGAAATCATACCAGTGAACAGGTTTATCTTACTCTTACGTACGTTGCACTTCTCTGACAAAACCAGGCCCGACAGAAGTGACAGGTTATACAAGATTAGAAATGTTTTCATGTATATCAAACAAAAGTTCAGCATATACTTTTATCCATTCAAGAATCTTGTAATTGACGAGTCTTTGATTTTGTTCAAAGGTAGACTGTCATTCAAGCAGTATATACCGAGCAAGAGGAAACGCTTTGGTATAAAACTGTTTGTAATCTGTGATTGTGACAGTGGCCTGGTGTTGGATATTGTTGTATACACGGGTAGTAAAACATTGAAAGATACCAAGATGTTATTGGGTATCTCAGGTGACGTAGTGAGAAACATGATGGCACCTTATCTTAGTAAGGGGCATACATTATATACCGATAACTGGTACACAAGCCCATTACTCAGTGATTTCATGCGAGTGAACAAGACAGATGTGTGTGGCACAGTGCGTTCTAATCGTAAACATATGCCCAGGCTCAACGCAGGTGCTTGTGGTGATGACGTGCAGGTGTTTACTGCCAATGACATCATGGCATTACGGTGGCATGACAAACGAGATGTCACATTGTTGACAACCATTCACCGTAATGAAATGCAAGACAGTGGCAAAGTTGATCGAGTGACTAATGAACGTATTCGAAAACCAGTGACAGTGATTGATTATACACAAAACATGCGCTTTGTTGACAAATGTGACATGCAGATTGGTTTTGTTGACTGTGTTCGTAAGAGTTACAAGTGGTACATGAAACTTTTCTTCCATCTCATGGACATTTCAATGCTCAATGCATATAATATGTACCAAATAAAGACTGGCAACAGACCACCGTATGGTGAATTTTGTTTGTCTGTTGTCAGACAACTCATAATGAAGTACCAGGTAACAACACCTGCTATACAACACGGTCCTCGAATTCCTCAGGATATACCCAAGCGTTTGAGGAGGGAAGGTGATCATTTCATAATACAACTTCCTTCAACTCAGAAGAAATTTGCTCAGAAGAGATGCATCGTCTGTGCACAAACAAAAAGACGGCAACAAAGACGCAAAGACACTTGGTTTATGTGTGAGGAATGTAAGGTGCCTCTGTGCATGGTGCCTTGTTTCAAGGAGTTCCACAAGCTCCAGCAGTTCTAAAACCATGTCCAGTGATTGTAAATATGTAATATGATAAAACATTAGTATTATACAAGATTTGTGCATGTTTATTGTAATAAACAACAGTGAGTTTATATATATACATTATATACAGTATTGGTCTCTCAGGCCCCAAATGTTAGTAGGAATAGAAAAAAATTGGAAAAGAAAAGAAAAAACAACAAAAACTGCAAAATAATGTAATGCGCGTATGTGGAATTCGTCGATGTTGCCGCCACCACATCATTTTCGACAAACTTCTTGGCACTGTATCTCGGTAAGTACTGATCAGAATTTTTTTTTTGTCTTATTACCTTCACAAAAATATGCTCTTTAATACTGTAAGAAAAAATAATTTTTTTTTTTTTCAAAATTTCTTGGACACTGGAGCACCACTTCAGATTTTGGCCTTGGACCCTGAAGGGGTTAATATGACCTCTGGTGTTTTGAAGGGTTTGATTATCAATCCTTGGCTGCATCTGCCTTTGTATTCTTTAAAAGAGATCATCTGACATCATTATTCCTAGTGTTCTCCAAATAATAGGTCATCTGACATTATTTCTAAATATTTTACATGATCTTTTTAATCTATGAGTCTTCCTGTACTTGCTCTGAGTTTTTCATTCTTTCCATCACTAAACAGTTTGAATTTGTCACTACTAAATATTATGTTGTTTCAATTTGCCCACTAGATGGTGTTAACCCTTTCAGGGTCCAAGGCCCAAATCTGGAGTCACGCACCAGTGTCCAAGAATTTTCAAAAAAAAAATTTGTTATTTTTTCTTATGAAATCGTAGAGAATCTTTTTGTGAAGGTAATAAAACAAAAAGTACGAAATTTGGTGGAAAATTGACAAAATTATGCTCTCGCGAATTTTGATGTGTCAGCGATATTTACGAATCGGCGATTTTGCCGACTTTGACTCCCATTTTAGGCCAATTACATTATTCCAATCAACCAAATTCTTAGCTATTTCACTAGTATTACTTCTATTCTATCGATTGAGCACAAGAAATCGCCAAGTTAACTGTTTCAACTACAAAATAAAGTGATCGGAAATTGTTAATTTGGCCAATTTAACACAAAGTTCAAAATATTCCAATTTCAAAATAGGGTCCAGAATGTACAATGTAGGCATTCCCGGCACTAAACTAACATTTCCTCTGTTCATTAGTTATGTTTTGAGGCTTTACAAATAAATTCCATTTTGGTTTTTTATTCACATAATGAATTTTTATTCACACCAAAAAATAGAAGATTTACTGTTATGCAATACTGTAATAATTGTATAAATATCATCACCATACTTGTGAATGTATATTAGACCCACCAGCTGACGTGTATTAGACGTGTGAGGTCGTTTGTTTACTCTTGAATATCGGCAAAAATTTAACATTTCCGCTACTTTGAGCTCAGTTTCAAGCCATTTCCAATGCTAAAACCAATCAAAATCATCTCTATTTCTGTAATATGTCTTCCATTCTATCAAATGAGACCAAGAAATCGCAAATACAACTATAAAAAACATACGAAAAAACACTGCAAAGTTGCTGTTTTAATCGAAAAATCATGATTTCATTTTTTTCTCTCATTATACACAGTGTGCTGCAGGATCTGTTTTATGTGGTGCACACATACCACATAGATGTATTCTCTCATATCTAGGCCCAAATGTACCACTCACAGTTTATCAGAGTGAGCTGAGCTCTTGGCGTAGATCTACAGTTTGGACCCTGAACGTAAAGCCGTAGATCTATGGGACGGACCCTGAAAGGGTTAATTGTCCATTTTTCTGCATTTTACCAAGGTACTTTTCATGGGTGTTTTGGTACTGTCTGTGAAGGATGATACAAAGCCATGGATAATGTTTTTATCTATGTTGGCATTGAGGATGAGGAGAAGCAATGAAGGTGCTAGGATTAGGTCTTGGGGTACTGACTCTCTTATTCTGCTACGACTAGATTGCATATTGTACAGTAGGGCCCCACTTTACGGCATTTCGCTTTACAGCGTTCCGCTAATACGGTCATTTCAAATTATGACCAAAACTCGCTATACGGCTCCCCCCACCTGACTTTCTAATATGGTCACCGCGCCCCACCCGGTTTGTTTACATTGTCTGCGAGATCAGTAAGCACTAAGTCTCTCCATTATGTCTGGAAACTACAAAATTTCAAGTGTTTTTAAAAGTTATTTCATATTTTATATATACTCTGATAATTATACTTATGTATACCTGTGCCTAAATAAACTTACACACTGTGCTGGCATGCAGGTACACATTAAAATCAGTAAGAGTGTCTTATGTTTCAAGATGCCATATTAGTAACGATAATAATCACCGAATCTCATTTAAATGCCAATATACGTTAATATACACATTTTCATTAATCAATCTATGATATTTTTTTCTAAATTATATAATAAACACGATGCATAACATATAAAAATGATAAATACACCCCAAAATAGAATAAATAAACATAAATATGAGATGTCGTAGCCAGAAAACTTGTACACGTAACGGCAAGAATAACATTTTCTCTAGTCTGACATAAGAAAAAATGTGTTACTGGGGGTAACTGTAGAAAATTATTCCTTTCATATGTATGTAAGTTTATTCAGGTATACACAAATACAGTTATATAGATTACCATACATAACAGCATATGTGTAGAGAACCTAGGATAACCCAAAAAAGTCAGAGTGACTTATTTCCACTGCCTTCACTCAGAGCGTCATTTCTTCTAAAAATGGTGTTACATGAGAATGGGAGTGTTCTTTATTTATTCTACCATATCAATGTAGAGACAACTTGTACACAAACTGGACGTGTACACTTTGTTTACAAAACTTACGTTCGTCTGGTTTGTTTACATAACACTGCACCTGTCCTCCCTCATGTACTATCCTAAACTATCCTAAACAATGCTAAAAGTCTATCAGTACTTAACTACAACATTAGGTCCTTAAGCAAACACTATGATGACCTCCTGGCACTCCTTGAATCACTAAAGACACCCTTCTCCTGCATTATTCTTACTGAGACCTGGCTTAAGCAGGACATAATAGATATCTACCCTCTACCAAAATACACAGCAATCCACAACTGCAGACCATACCAAGTTGGGGGTGGTATTGCAATCTATTACTCTAACCAATTATCTTGTATTAGCACCACTTGCTTTAGTGATGAATATGGAGAATACATTTTTGCTAATTTTACTGTAAAAAACCTTAAGACGCCTATAACAATCGGTGCCATTTACCGGATACCCCACACAAACATCCCAAATTTCAGTGAGAAACTAAAGGCACTAACAACAAACAGACAAATGAATAAGCACCACCTTCTCTTAGCTGGAGACTTCAACATCAACCTTGGCCTACTAGATGATCAGCCTGTAACTAATTTCATCAACAATATGAACAACACACTTCTCATACCAACAATAACTAAACCAACTAGGCTCACTGAAACAAGTGCAACCATAATAGACCACATATGGACCAATATACTAGCCCCCCTTAAATCAGGGATAATCACAGATAGCACTACAGACCACTACCCTACCTTCCTCTTGACAAACATTAGTAAACCACCACTTGAATACAACAAAGTTTCATTTAGACTCCATGATGAGGCCTCAATAAGGAAGTTCACAGCTGTCCTAGAGACTGTTGACTGGCCTACAGAATTCTCCCAGGCCAATGGTATTGATGACTGGACAGACATTTTTCTTAACAAATTACTTAGACTATACAACAAACATTGTCCTATAAAAACGAAACAGATCACAAACAAACGGCTTGGTTGCCCATGGCTAACCAGCACCATTCTGAAATCCATTGATAAGAAACACCAATATGAAAAGCAATATAGACAGGGCTTAATACACAAAGATATTCTTAAACACTATTCATCAGTCCTCACCAAAGTAATAAAGAAAGCCAAACAACTATACTACTCCAGTATATTCACTGACACAAGAGGAGATATAAAAAAGACCTGGAAAACACTCTCTCAGATTCTAGGAACCCACAAACTGAAAAAAACCAAGAATATTGCCCTAACTAAACCTAATGAAACACCACTGCATCCCACTGACACAGCTAACAAGATAAACGACTTCTTCTCAACCATAGGTTCTAATCTCGCCAATAAAATCCCACGCACCAATGCCCATGCCGGGGACTACCTAGATGGGAATTTCCCAAATTCCTTCTATCTTGCTCCAACTGAGCCCATGGAAGTCACCGAGATTATAAGGTCACTTAAAAATAACTCAGGGAATCTGTCTCATGTCCCACCATTATTGTACAAGAGAGCGGCCCATGTCCTCTCGCATGCTATCTCATTACTTTTTAACAAGTCACTAGAAACTAGCACCTTCCCGAAACTACTCAAGACGGCAAGGGTTACACCAATACATAAAGGTGGTGGACCCTACAGATTTAAACAACTATAGGCCAATATCAAACTTACCATTGCTATCCAAAATCTTTGAGAAACTCGTGCACAGGAGACTATATTCATTTATAACGGCACAAAACATACTCAACCCCTGCCAATTTGGATTCTGGAAAAATAAAAGCACTAACGATGCAATCATAAAAATGCTAGATCTGCTTTACACAGCATTGGAAAATAAGGAATATCCACTAGGAATTTTTATTGACCTAAGAAAAGCTTTTGACACAGTAGACCACAGCATCCTACTCCACAAACTTGACCATTATGGTATAAGAGGCCATGCGCTTGCATATTTCAAATCTTACCTTACTAATAGGTATCAGTATGTCACCATTAAAGACACAGTATCAATAACACAGCCACTTGATACTGGAGTTCCGCAGGGAAGTGTCCTTGGTCCCCTGCTCTTCCTCATATACATCAATGATCTTCCAAACGTATCTCAACACCTGAACCCCATTCTCTTTGCTGACGACACGACTTATGTCATCTCTCACCCTAATCTTGCCACCCTCAAAACCATTGTTAATGAGGAGCTGATCAAAATATCGACTTGGATGACAGCCAATAAACTTACGCTTAACACTGACAAAACCTACTACAGTGGTCCCTCGTTTTTCGTAATTAATCCGTTCCTGGAGGAGCTACTATAAACGAAATTTACGATTTGCAAATCAATTTTCCCCATAAGAAATAATGTAAATACAATTAATCCGTTTCTGACACTCAGAAGTATTAAAACAAAAAAATTTTTTACATGAAATATACATGTAGTACATAAATAATACAATGGGAAATGAATGAAACATTAACAGCATAACACTTACCTTTATTGGAGATTCTTCTTAGTGTATGGGAGACTGGAGGAGGAGAGAGATTGGATTGTTTACAGTTTGGAAGGGGAATCCCCTTCCAGCAACACCTCAGGTACCAATTGCTTCTCTGGGGTTGCTTCTCTTCTCTGTTTCTTAATGCCACTAGGACCACCTTTAGAGTCACTCTAGTCCTGTCTCGCAAAGTAACTGTGGAGAGAGCTCTGTTTCTGGCATCTCTTTAACACTTCCCTAAAATGGTACAAGACTTGGTCACTGTACATATTTCTCACCTTCTTTACCACAGGCTTGGCACTAGAAGCTTTCTTTGGAGCCATGGTAGCTTATTTAGTACTTGCAAGCGCTAAAATGAGTGGAATATTATGAAATATTTCGTAGGAGCACTTGAGGGGACCTTCACTCACTGGTAAACAATGCCAGACTGGCTGGGTAGGGAGGCCTCCCCTGCTCACACCGTGCGTAAGCGTCCTGGACGAACTACTATTCGCGAGTCAACCTATGAAAAGCGAGTCCATGTTTATACGAAAATACCCCTATGACTGGCGAAATTTACGATTGCCGAAAACTACGAAAAGCGAGGGACCACTGTACATTATGTTTGGTAGCAGAGCAGGAGATGCGCAAATTAACATTAAGATCGACAACACTCTAATTGCCAGGCATAATGAGGGCAAATTCCTAGGCCTATACCTTGACAACAACCTGAACTTCAGCACCCATATCCAACACATAACCAAAAAAGTATCCAAAACAGTTGGGATCCTCTCCAAGATACGGTACTACGTGCCGCAAACTGCCCTTCTCTCACTATACCATTCACTTATATATCCATACCTCACCTATGCTATCTGTGCTTGGGGTTCAACTGCAGCAACACACCTAAAGCCAATAATAACCCAACAAAAAGCCACAGTAAGAATAATCACTAAATCCCATCCCTGGCAACACACCCCCCCACTCTTCATAGATCTAAACTTACTCCCTGTTCAGTACATCCACACTTACTACTGTGCAATCTACATCTACAGGACCTTAAATTCCAATATTAACCTTGACCTAAAACGCTTTCTTGATAGCTGCGACAGAACCCACAGGCACAACACCAGACACAAACATCTCTATGAGATTCCCCGTGTCCGACTAAACCTTAATAAAAATTCAATGTATGTCAAAGGCCCTAAAATCTGGAACACCCTACCTGAAAATTCTAAAACTGCAGACACATTCATCACCTTCAAAACTACTATCAGAAAACATCTTATCTCTCTGATACACCCTGTCAACTAATTACACGAATACCACCTGGTGGTTCACACACTCACTCACCCATTTGACCATAAACAGAAATATCAATCTCAATCTCAAAATAATGAATCTTAACTAGTCATAAGTTGGCCTGTGATACTCCAATACTGAAACTATGTATAGTGCCAAAAACAAAAGCATTCACATTGCTAAACTCACAAACTAGTATTTAGTCACTTAGCCATAATACCAACTTACCTCATAATTTTGTAATATTTTAAACTTAAGATTTAATTTAAGTCTGCCCGAAATGCCTAGTCATGCTAGGTGTTCTAGTGGTACACTCTGTAATTATTATTTTACTACATGTAAACCACACAATAACCAAATTCTGTAAACTCAGCATTGTAATCCTTATAGAGAATAAACTTTGAATTTGAATTTGAATTCTCTCTGTCTCTCTCTCTTTTATTCGTTGTATCTTGTTTACTCACCCCTGACCCTACATTAAGACTACAAATACCCTGACACAGCTACTGCAAGCCGTTATGGCAACCTGTACAATAACAATGTTATGGCCCATTTTAGGAAAGTCTTAAATCAATGGGAGGTACAGAGCTCTATGGACAGATTTGTTGTGCGGCAGAGGTCAAGTGACTCTCAAGCTGGTCCTAGTGGCATTAACCCTTTCGGGGTTTCGGACGTACTAGTACAGCTTACGCACCAGGGTTTTTGATGTACTAGTACGCCTAAATTCTAGCACACTCAAATCTAGTGAGAGAAAGCTGGTAGGCCTACATAGGAAAGAATGGGTCTATGTGGTCAGTGTGCGCAGTATAAAAAAAAATCCTGCAGCACACAGTGCGTACCGAGAAAAAAAAACTTTGACCGTGTTTTTGGATTAAAACAGCGACTTTGCACTGTATTTTTGTATGGTATTTATTGTTGTATTCTAGTTTTCCTGGTCTCATTTTATAGAATGGAAGACATATTACAGAAATTGAGATGATTTTGACTGGTTTTCCAAAGAAAAGTACCTTAAAATTGAGCTCAAAGTAGCAGAAATGTTCGATTTTTATCAAAGTTCAAAAGTAAACAAATCATGCTAAACGTCCAATACATGTCAACTGGTGAGTATAATATTCCTTCACAAGTGCGCCAATATTATTTATACCATTTCTACACTAATGCAATACTCTGCATAACAGTAAATCTTCTATTTTTTGTGAGAATAAAAATTCAAAGTGGAAAGCAAAAGAATGTAAGAGGGGTGTGGGGATGTGACTAGTGAACATAGGAAATGTTATTTTAGTGCCAGGAATGTCTTTCTTGTTTATTCTGGACCCTATTTGGAAATTGGCATCTTTTGAAATTTGTGTGAAACTGGCAAAATTGCTAAATTCTGACCACTGTATTGGATAGTTGAAATTGGTAAATGGGTGGTTTCTTGTACTCATTCAATAGAAAAAATAGAGTTCTAGCAAAATAGTTATGATTTTTGTCGACAAGTACACAGGAATTGGCCGAAAATAGAGCTCAAAGTGGGCAAAATCGCTGATGCGTAAACATCATCGAGACCGCTAACTTCGCGAGAGCATAATTCCGTAAGTTTTCCATCAAATTTCATACTTTTGGTGGTGTCATTATGATCGGGGAAAGATTCTCTATCTTTTCATTGGAGAAAATATATATATATATTTTTTTTGAAATTTGGGCGACCCTGAGAACAAGTCTCTGAGAGGGCCTGGCGACCCTGAAAGGGTTAAAAGAAGAAAGGAAGTAACCCCGGAAAAGAACTTGCTACCTGAAGTCCTCATGGAAGGGGATTCCCCTTCCAAACAATAACAACTTAAACCATCTCCTCTCCTCCCATCCCATCAATCATCACCAGATCTTCAATAAATGTAAGTGTCATGTATTCTATTCTTAGTAGAGTAGTAATTGTGCATGTCTTCTTCAGTTTGTGTGTATTAAAATTAATATTTCATGTGGTAAAAAAAATTTTTTTTTCGTAGTTTGGGGTGTCAGGAACGGATAAATTTGATTTCCATTATTTCTTATGGGGAAAATTAATTCAGCAAACGATAATTTCGGCTTACGATGAGCTCTCAGGTACGGATTGGTATCGTAAGGCAGGGGTCCACTGTATAATAATAATAATACGTATAATAATAATAGGATAATATAATAATAATAATAATAATAATAATATGTATAATAATACATATACAATAATAATGTACTACATAATAACAATTATAATAATAGACAGCTTCAAAAGGCTGTCACTAGATGGCAGTGTTTACCACAACAAAGAGGGAGTAGTTGTGGCTGCTTCCACCTGTTACATAATGACATATTTTATTCATTCTAGAGTATATATCAGGTTTCTATGTTATTTATATTATTTATTATGTCAGATGAACTGTGATAGATAAATAAGCCGCAGAGTTGATGATAGCAAAATATTCAAGAAGTATTTTGTCCTGTCTCCAAACAAACGCTCGTCAGCCTCCGATGCCGCCATATACAGTGGACCCCCGCATAACGATGGCATCACATAGCGATTTTTCCGCATACCGATTACTTTTATCGCAAAATTTTTGCCGCGCATACCGATTAAAAACCCGCTTACCGATTTTCGTCCGAGACGCGTCCAATGTGCCCTCAGCCAGCCTCACATGTGCCGGCCGTCCCATTGTTTACCAGCCAGCCTCCGCGGTAACATCCAAGCATACACTCGGAATATTTCGTATTATTACAGTGTTTTCGGTGCTGTTTCTGGAAAATAAGTGACCATGGGCCCCAAGAAAGCTTCTAGTGCCAACCCTGTGGTAAAAAGGGTGAGAATTAGTATGGAAATTAAGAAAGATTTTGAAGGGTTTGGGGCTAACCCTGAGAAGCCTATGCCAGTTGTGGAATCCATTGTGCCTACTTCAAAGATTAAGGAAATGTGTGCACAGTGGATTGAACTGCAAACCTTTATAGATGAAAATCACCCTGACACAGCTGTTGCAAGCCGTGCTGGTGACTATTTCAATGACAATGTTGTGGCCCATTTTAGACAAATCGTAAAGGAACGGGAGGTACAGAGCTCTATGGACAGATTTGTTGTGCGACAGAGGTCCAGTGACTCTCAAGCTGGTCCTAGTGGCATTAAAAGAAGAAGGGAAGTAACCCCGGAAAAGGACTTGCTACCTCAAGTCGTAATGGAAGGGGATTCCCCTTCTAAACAGTAAGAAGATAATGCTCTCCCCTCCTCCCATCCCATCAATCATCACCAGATCTTCAATAAAAGTAAGTGTCATTTAATTGTGCATGCCTTTTTCAGTTTGTGTGTATTAAAATTAACATTTCATGTGGTAAAAAAAAATTTTTTTCATACTTTTGGGCGTCTTGCACGGATTAATTTGATTTCCATTATTTCTTATGGGGAAAATTCATTTGCATAACGATTATTTCGCATAACGATGAGCCCTCTTGCACGGATTAAAATCGTTAACCGGGGGTCCACTGTATATAATGACATATTTTATTCATTCCAGAGTATGTATCAGGTTTCTATGTTATTTATATTGTTTGTTATGTCATACTAGATGATAGATAAATAAGCTGTATAGATGATATTAATGAAATTATTCAAGAAGTATTTTGTCCGGTCTCCAGACAAACTCTCATCTGCCGACATTACCACTACATGAATGACATATTTTATTCATTCTAGAGTATATACCAGGTTTCTATGTTATTTATATTGTTTATTATGTCATGTCAGATGAATTGTCATACATAAAAAAGCTGTAGAGTTGATATTAGGGAAATTATTGAAGTACAGAATTTCAATGGAACGGATTAATTGCATTTCAATTAATTTAAACGAGGAAAATTGACTGCAAATGAGCAAATCCAGTTGCGAGCAAGGTCACAGAACGGATTAAACTCACAAGTAGATGTTCCACTGTATTTACTACACGTACATGTACATGGAATACAGGCATAGCTGACATCAGTGACATACTACTACATAGAAAGCCCCTTGTTAATGCTAAACATTTCAGGCAAATTAGGTCAGTGTCCCAGGATAACACCCACACCAGTCCATTAACACCCAGGTACCCATATACTGATGGGTGAACATAGACAACAGGTGTAAAGAAACACGCACGTTTCTACCCTGGCTGGGAATCGAATATTTACCAAAAATCATATATGCATATATGGCTAGCCCAAGCTAGGTACAGTGGTCCCTCAATAATCATCTGGCCTGAAAGTCGTCCATTTCGGAAATAGTCCTGTTTTTTCGTCAAAATATTGGCTCGGAAATGGTCTGGTAACTCGCTAATAGTCCTTCGTCCCGGATGCGTACTCACGGTCTGAGCGGCCTCGAGCCGCCTCGGCCTTTCCTTCCCAGCCAGTGTGCCATTGTTTACCAGTGAGCGACGGTCCCCTCACGTGCTCCAGCGAAATATTTCATAATATTTCATTTATTTTAGTGCTTGCAAGTTATTTAAGTGCTAAATAAGCTACCATGGCTCCAAAGAAAGCTCCTAGTGCCAAGCCTTTGGTAAAGAAGGTGAGAAATATGATTGAATTTAAGAAAAACATCATTGAACAATATGATAGCGGCGTACGTGTGGGCGAACTGGCCAGGATGTATAATAAATCCCGTACAACCATATCTTCCATCATAGCCAAGAAAAAGGAAATCAAGGACGCTGTTGTTGCAAAGGGGGTAAATATGCTGACAAAAATGAGATCACCAGTACTCGAAGATGTTGAGAAGTTATTATTGGCGTGGATAAATGAGAAACAATTAGCAGGAGACAGTCTTATGACGTCGCTTATTTGTGAAAAGGCTAGGCAGTTGCATGACGATTTGGTAAAGAAATTGCCTGCAACTAGTGATGATGTGAGTGAATTTAAGGCCAGCAAAGGCTGGTTTGAGAGATTTAAGAAGCATACTGGCATACACAGTGTGGTAAGGCATGGTGAGGCTGCCAGATTGGACCACAAGGCGGCTGAAAAATATGTGCATGAATTCCAGGAGTACACAGAGGCTGAAGGACTGAAACCTGAACAAGTGTTCTTTTGGAAGAAAATGCCAAAGAGGACCTTCATTACACAAGAGGAAAAGGCAATGCCAGGACACAAGCCTATGAAAGACAGGCTGACGCTAATATTCTGTGCTAATGCTAGTGGGGATTTCAAAGTGAAGCCATTACTAGTGTACCATCTGAAAATCCCAGAGTGTTCAAGAAAAACAATGTTATGAAGAGTAAATTGTGTGTGTTTTGGAAAACTAATAGTAAGGCATGGGTCACGAGGGAAATTTTTGTAGAGTGGTTCAATGAAGTGTTTGGCCCTAGTGTGAAGAATTACCTCCTGGAAAAGAAATTGGATCTCAAGTGCCTCCTAGTAATGGACAATGCACCTGCTCATCCTCCAAACTTGGATGACCTAATTCTGAAGGAGTTTGGGTTCATCACAGTAAAGTTCTTGCCCCCGAATACCACTCCTCTCCTCCAGCCCGTGGATCAGCAGGTCATTGCAAACTTTAAAAAACTCTACACCAAAGCAATGTTTGAAAGGTGCTTGAATGTGACCTCAGACACTCACTTGACCCTACGAGATTTTTGGAAAGAACATTTCAGTATTCTCCACTGCGTAAGCCTTATAGGTAAGGCTTGGGAGGGAGTGACTACCAGGACTTTGAACTCTGCTTGGAGAAAATTGTGGCCAGATTGTGTCCACAAGAGGGATCTTGAAGGGTTTGGGGCGGACCCTGATGAGCCTATGTCAGTTGTTAAATCCATTGTGGCACTGGGGACTTCAATGGGGTTGGATGTGAGTTTGGAGGATGTGGAAGAGATGGTGGAGGATCACAACAAAGAGCTAACCACCGAGGAGCTGCAAGAGCTTCAGCAGGAACAACAACAGATGGCAGCTCTGAATCTTGCTGCAGAGGAGGAGGAAGAGAGATGGAGGAAGGTGCCTTCTTCAGAAAATAAGGAGATTTTTGAAATGTGGGGTAGGATGGAAAGATTTATGGAGAAACATCACCCAGAGAAGGATGTTGCAAGCCATATCGGCAACTTGTACAGTGACAGAGTCTTGGCCCATTTTAGGGAAGTTTTAAAGAGATGCCAGAAACAGAGCTCTCTGGACAGTTTTTTTGCGAGACAGGACTCAAGTGACTCTCAAGGTGGTCCTAGTGGCATTAAGAAACAGAGAAGAGAAGTAACCCCAGAAAAGCAATTGGTACCCGAGGTGTTGATTGAAGGGGATTCCCCTTCCAAACAGTAATTCATCCAATCAGTCTCATTCTCCAGTCTTCCATACACAAAGAAGAATCGCCAATAAAGGTAAGTGTTATTCTGTTAATGTTTAATTCATCATGTGCCACTGTATTGTTTATGTACTACATCTATATTTCATGTAAAAAAATTTTTTGTTTTAATACTTCTGGGTGTCAGGAACGGATTAATTGAATTTACATTATTTCTCATGGGGAAAATTGATTCGTAAATTGTACATTTCGATAATAGTCCCACTTCCACGAATGGATTATGGACGATTATTGAGGGACCACTGTACTAGAAATAAGCCACTTTGTCTGACTTTTTTTTGGGTTATCCTAGGTTCTCTACACATATGCTGCTATGTGTGGTGATTTATGTAGAGAAAATAGTTTTTTTCTTTCAGTTTTATGGTGCAGTACAAGTGTAAATCATAGTTATCCATGTGCTATACTTCGTTTTCTCTAATATAAGCCCCAAGACAGGGATAGGAAGATGGTACTTGTATCCCATATTCTCTTCATATCTCCGTTGAAATGGTCGGTATTATGCCAAATATTATTTATTCTGGAGTATTTAACATGTTTTTATGTTATGTGATTTATATTGTTTATTATGTCATACTAAATCAATTGTGATAGCCAAGTAAGCCGTAGTGTTGACATTAGCGTAATAATAAGGTATATTCCCCTGCATCACGAGACTGAGCTCATGGCAACCGACAGCGGCTTCAAAGCCACCTTATCTTTAATGGTCACTGTACACGAGAAGCATTTCTTTTATTCGTTGGAACCATGGCTAGGGCTAAAAGTAAGCAGGTTATAACAATAAATGGAGAAAAAGAAATTGGAATGACTTATTGCAGCCAAACAATACCAGCAGGTTGCTGTGGCGACCCTGGAAATTTGAAATTATGCAAGCCGAAATTAGTGCCAAATAATTGATGAAACCGGATGTCTGATTGCCAGATTTGTGATGGCAGACCTGTATTATTAGTAGTATGTACGTATTATTATAATACAGTGGACCCTAAGTTAGTTTTCAGCCAGTGCAAAAATAGTAAAATTCTGGGCTACTCATACATTCATGACTCACTCTGGGGCACATTAACCCTTTCAGGGTCCAGAGGCCAAATTTCAAAGGGTGCACCAATGTCCAAAAATGTTCAAAAAAATTTTTTTTTTATTTTTTCTTATGAAATGGTAGAGAATCTTTTTCTGAAGGTAATAAAACAAAAAGTACGAAATTTGATGGAAAATTGACGAAATTATGCTCTCGCAAATTTTGATGTGTCAACGATATTTACGAATTGGCGATTTTGCCGACTTTGACTCCGATTTTAGGCCAATTACATTATTCCAGTCGACCAAATTCTTAGCTATTTCACTAGTATTACTTCTATTTTATCGACTGAGCACAAGAAATCACCCAGTCAACTGTTTCAACTACAAAATAATGTGATCGGAAATTGGTAATTTGGCCAATTTAACACAAAGTTCAAAATATTCCAATTTCAAAATAGGGTCCAGAATAAACAATGCAGGCATTCCTGGCACTAAACTAACATTTCCTCTGCTCATTAGTTATGTTTTCAGGCTTTACAAATGAATTCTATTTTGATTTTTATTCACATAATGAATTTTTATTCAAACCAAAAAATAGAAGATTTACTGTTATGCAATATTGTAATAATTGTATAAATATCATCATCACATTTGTGAATGTATATTAGACCCACCAGCTGGTGTGTATTAGACGTGTGAGGTCGTTTGTTTACTCTTGAACACTGACAAAAATTTAACATTTCCGCTACTTTGAGCTCAGTTTCAAGCCATTTCCAGTACTAAAACCAATCAAACTCATCTCTACTTCTGTAATATATCTTCCATTCTATCAAATGAGACCAAGAAATCTGAAATACAACTATAAAAAACATACGAAAAAACACTGCAAAGTCGCTGTTTTAATCGAAAATCACGGTCTCAGTTTTTTTTCTCTCATTATACACTGTGTGCTGCAGGATTTGTTTTATGTGGTGCACACATACCACATAGATGTATTCTCTCCTATCTAGGCCCAAATTTACCACTCACAGCTTATCAGAGTGAGCTGAGCTCCTGGCGTAGATCTACGGTTTGGACCCTGAACGTAAAGCTGTAGATCTACGGGACGGACCCTGAAAGGGTTAAATGTCTTATTTTACGTTAATATAGACATTTTCATTAATCCATCTATGACATTTTCTTCAAAATTATACTATAAGAAACATGTTACATAGCATATAAACATGCAATGTTTATATGCTATACAGTAGGGCCCCACTTATACGGCAGGTTAGGTTCCAGGCTACTGCCGTAAAGTGGAAATCACCATAAAGTGGAACACCCTTTTTTTCTACTTATAAATGCATACAAATACTAGATAACAAGTTTACACTAACATATATTAAGTTAGCAATAGAACAAGGCACAAAAAAACATTAAAAAAGTAGAATACACACATAGTGCACTCATTACTTACCTTAAAATATTTATAGTCTTCATCTAGGGTGAGACAAGTAGTATTTATTGTAAGAAATCAAGTGTGCTATGTATGGTAGTCAGCCAGGCTACCATACCAGGCCACCCCACCTACACATAATATTCTATTACATTTAAGCATCTCAGAGCGATAAAATGCATATACAGTTTACTCATTACTTACCTTAAAATATTTGTAGTCTTAATCTAGGGTGACATGAGTAGTATTTATTGTAAAAAATCAAGTGTGGTATGTATGGTAGTCAGCCGGGCTACCATACCAGGCCACCCCACCTAAACATAATATTCTATTACATTTAAGCATCCCAGAGCGATAAAATGCATATACAGTTTACTCATTACTTACCTTAAAATATTTGTAGTCTTAATCTAGGGTGAGATGAGTAGTATTTATTGTAAAAAATCAAGTGTGGTATGTATGGTAGTCAGCCGGGCTACCATACCAGGCCAACCCACCCACACATATATTCTATGATATTTAAGTATCCCAGAGCAATAAAATGTATATACAGTTCACTCATTACTTACCTTAAAATATTTGTAGTCTTAATGTAGGATCAGGAGTAAGTAAATGAGATAAAACGAATAAATGAGAGAGAGAAAGAATGAGTACATGAGAGAGGACAGGCGGAGAGTTATGTAAAGAAACCAGGCGAAGGTAAGTTTTGTAAACAAACAAAGTGTACACGTCTGGTTTGTGGACAAGTTACATTGTGTACAAGTTGCCTCTACATTGATACGGTAGAATAAATAAAGAAGAACACTCCCATTCTCATGTAACATCATTTTGAGAAGAAATGACGCTCTGAGTGAAGGCAAAGGAAATAAGTCAGTCTGACTTTTTTGGGTTATCCTAGGTTCTCTACACATATGCTGTTATGTATGATAATCTATGAAACTGTATTTGTGTATACCTGAATAAACTTACTTACATACGAAAGGAATAATTTTCTACAGTTACCCCCAGTAACACATTTTCTCTTATGTTAGATTAGAGAAAATGTTATTCTTGGAGTCACTTGTACAAGTTATCTAGCTACCACATCTCATATTTATGTTTATTTATTCTATTGTGGGGTGTATTTATCATCCTTATATGTTATGTGTCATGTTTATTATATAATTTTGAAAAAAATATCATGGATGGATTAATGAAAATGTGTATATTAACGTAATGTGTGATGAATGGTTTGAAAAACCGACAAGTTGAAGATTGAGACACTTATGCAGCATATGGAAATCTTTATTCAGGAAACGTTTCGCCACACAGTGGCTTCATCGGTCCAATACAAAGAGGAAGGCGTAAGGAGAGGAGGAGTATGAGGTAATCAGTCCCTCGTCCTGGAGTCGATGTGTTCAGTACATCAATCTTGTAGAAAGTACAGCATAGGGCCGTAGACATGGCTTATATACTGTAGTGAGGTGACGTGAAGCAGGTGGAGGCGGGGTCATAGTGGTACCATCCACTAGTCGAAGTAGGTCTTCGTCCAAAGGTTGAACAAGTGTTGAAAAATTCTTTGTAACAAGATCCCATGATGCTGCAGTGTCTGAGAGTTGTGATGAATGGTTTGAAAAGCCGACAAGTTGAAGATTGAGACACTTATGCAGCATATGGGAATCTTTATTCAGGAAACGTTTTGCCACACAGTGGCTTCATCAGTCCAATACAAAGAGGAAGGCGTAAGGAGAGGAGGAGAATGAGGTAATCAGTCCCTCGGCCTGGAGTCGATGTGTTCGGTCCATCAATCTTGTAGAAAGTACAGCATAGGGCCGTAGACATGGCTTATATACTGTTCAACACTTGTTCAACCTTTGGACGAAGACCTACTTCGACTAGTGGATGGTACCACTATGACCCCGCCTCCACCTGCTTCACCTCACCTCACTACAGTATATAAGCCATGTCTACGGCCCTATGCTGTACTTTCTACAAGATTGATGGACTGAACACATTGACTCCAGGCCAAGGGACTGATTACCTCATACTCCTCCTCTCCTTACGCCTTTCTCTTTGCTCTTTGTATTGGACTGATGAAGCCACTGTGTGGCAAAACGTTTCCTGAATAAAAATTCCCATATGCTGCATAAGTGTCTCAATCTTCAACTTGTCAGCTTTTCAAACCATTCATCACAACTGTCAGACACTGCAGCATCATGGGATCTTGTTACAAAGAATTCTTCAACACTTGCTCAACCTTTGGACGAAGACCTACTTCGACTAGTGGATGGTACCACTATGACCCCGCCTCCACCTGCTTCACCTCACCTCACTACAGTATATAAGCCATGTCTACAGCCCTATGCTGTACTTTCTACAAGATTGATGGACTGAACACATCGACTCCAGGCCGAGGGACTGATTACCTCATACTCCTCCTCTCCTTACGCCTTCCTCTTTGTATTGGACTGATGAAGCCACTGTGTGGTGAAAAGTTTCCTGAATAAAGATTCCCATATGCTGCATAAGTGTCTCAATCATATTAACGTAATAAACGACATTTAACGAGACTCGGTGATTATTATTATTATAATTATTATTTCTAATATGGCGTCACTTGTGCAAGTCGTCTGCTACCACATCCCATATTTATGTTTTATTCTACTCTGGGGTGTATTTATCATATTTATATGTTATGCATCGTGTTTATTATGTAATTTTGAAAAAATATCATAGATGGATTAATGAAAATGTGTATATTAACGTAATATACGACATTTAAATGAGACTCGGTGATCATTATTATCATTACTTATATGACCTCTGGAGACATAAAACACTTACTGATTTTAATTTGTACCTGCATGCCAGCACAATATGTAAGTTTATTTAAGTACAGGTATACATAAGTAGTATAATTATCAGAGTACAGTGGTCCCTCATTTTTCGTAATTAATCCATTCCTGGAGGAGCTACTATAAACGAAATTTACGATTTGCGAATCAATTTTCCCCATAAGAAATAATGTAAATACAATTAATCCGTTCCTGACACTCAGAAGTATTAAAAAAAAAAAAAAATTTTACATGAAATATACATGAAGTACATAAACAATACAATGGGAAATGATGAAACATTAACAGCATAACACTTACCTTTATTGAAGATTCTTCTTAGTGTATGGGAGACTGGAGGAGAGAGATTGGATTGTTTACAGTTTGGAAGGGGAATCCCCTTCCAGCAACACCTCAGGTACCAATTGCTTCTCTGGGGTTGCTTCTCTTCTCTGTTTCTTAATGCCACTAGGACCATCTTGAGAGTCACTCTAGTCCTGTCTCGCAAAGTAACTGTGGAGAGAGCTCTATTTCTGGCGTCTCTTTAACACTTCCCTAAAATGGCCCAAGACTTTGTCACTGTACATATTTCTCACCTTCTTTACCACAGGCTTGGCACTAGGAGCTTTCTTTGGAGCCATGGTAGCTTATTTAGTACTTGCAAGCACTAAAATGAGTGGAATACAGTGGACCCCCGCATACCGTTGGCATCACATAACGTTAAATCCGCATACCGATACATTTTATCACTAAAATTTTGCCTCGCATACCGCTAAAAAACTCGCTCAACGCTATTCGTCCGAGACGCTTCTAATGTGCGGCCTGAGCCAGCTTCACATGTTCCGCCGGTGGCATTGTTTACAAGCCAGCCTCTGCGGTAACATCCAAGCATACAATCGGAACATTTCGTATTATTACAGCGTTTTTGGTGATTTCATCTGCAAAATAAGTGACCATGGGCCCCAAGAAAGCCTCTAGTGCTAACCCAGTGGTAAAAAGGGTGAGAAATACTATCATACCACAGTCAGCTGCTGCTGCACCACGGTCAGTTGTTGCTTGACCAGTCAGCTGTTGCTGGATCAGTCAGCTGCTTCTGCACCTCGATCAGCTGTTGCTGAACCAGTCAGCTGTTGCTGGATCAGTCAGCTGCTTCTGCACCACGATCAGCTGTTGTTGGACCAGTCAGCTGTTGCTGAATCAGTCAGCTGCTGCTGCACCATGATCAGCTGTTGCTGGACCAGTCAGCTGTTGCTGGATCAGTCAGCTGCTGCTGCACTACGATCAGCTGTTGCTGGACCAGTCAACTGTTGCTGGACCAGTCAGCTGTTGCTGGATCAGTTAGCTGCTGCTGCACCACGATCAGCTGTTGCTGGATCAGTCAGCTGTTGCTGGAGCAGTCAGCTGTTGCTGTATCAGTCAGCCGTTGCTGGATCAGTCAACTGTTGCTAGACCAGTCAGCTGTTGCTGGATCAGTCAGCTGTTGCTGGGTCAGTCAGCTGTTGCTGGATCAGTCAGCTGTTGCTGGACCAGTCAGCTGTTGCTGGACCAGTCAGCTGTTGCTGGACCAGTCAGCTGTTGCTGGACCAGCCAGCTGTTGCTGGACCAGTCAGCTGTTGCTGGACCAGTCAGCTGTTGCTGGATCAGTCAGCTGTTGCTGGATCAGTCAGCTGTTGCTGGACCAGTCAGCTGTTGCTGGATCAGTCAGCTGCTGCTGCACCACGGTCAGCTGCTGTTGCACCATCAGCTGTTTCTGAACATGACTCGTCCCGAACCTGTCTGTCCAGCCTGAGCGCCTGCCTTGCCATCATTGTTTACAAGCCAGGGTGGCCGGTTGCATGCATACATTCGATACATTTTGTATTATTCCATTATTTATAGTGCTTGTAACTGCTAAATAAGCCACTATGGGCCCAAAGAAAGATTCTAGTGCCAACCCTGTGGTAAAAAGGGTGATAAATACTATCGTACCACAGTCAGCTGCTGCTGCACCACAGCTGCACCATGGTCAGCTGTTGCTGCACCACAGCTGCTGCTGCACCATGGTCAGCTGCACCACAGCTGTTGTTGTTGCTGCACCACCATCAGCTGTATTACTCGAAGATGTGGAGAGAGTGTTGTTGGTGTGGCTTAACGTGAAACAATTACCGAGAAACGATTAACCCCTGAGGGTTAGCCACCCAGAATAACCCAAGAAAGTCAGTGTGTCATCGAGGACTCTCTAACTTATTTCCATTGGGGTCCTTAATCTTGTCTCCCAGGATGCAACCCACACCAGTCGACTAACACCCAGGTGAACAGGGAAAAACGCCTGGAACTAGTGCTCATATTGGTGAATTTAAAGCCAGCAAAGGTTGGTTTGAGAGATTTAAGAATCGTAGTGGCATACACAGTGTGATAAGGCCTGTTCTGGAAGAAAATGCCAAACAGGACCTACAGTACTCAGGAGGAAAAGGCACTCCCAGGACACACTGTCTCATCAGTCATTGCTGCATCTTCAATAAAGGTAAGTGTCATTTATTCTTCATTTAGTAGATTAGTACATGCACAATATATACTGTGCATGTACTACTCTACTATTGTGCATGTATCCTTCTCTTTGTGTAGGAAAATGTATATTTCATGTGGTAAAAATTTTTTTTTCATACTTTTGGGTGTCTTGCATGGATTAATTTGATTTCCATTATTTCTTATGGGGAAAATTCATTCGCATAACGATAATTTCGCATAACAATGAGCTCTCATGAATGGATTAATATCGTTATGCGGGGGTCCACTGTATTATGAAATATTTTGTAGGAGCACTTGAGGGGACCTTCACTCACTGGCAAACAATGCCAGACTGGCTGGGTAGGGAGGCCCCCCCGGCTCACACCGTGCGTATGCGTCCCGGACGAACTACTATTCGCGATTCAACCTATGAAAAGCGAGTCCATGTTTATACGAAAATACCCCTATGATTGGCAAAATTTACAACTGCCGAGAACTAAGAAAAGCGAGGGACCACTATATATATAAAATATGAAATAACTTTTAAAAACACTTAAAATGTTGGAGTTTCCAGACATAATGGAGACTTAGTGCTTACGGATCTCACAGAGAATGTAAACAAACCGGGTGGGGCACGGTGACCGTATTAGAAAGTCAGGTGGGGGGAGCCATAAAGTGAGTTTTGGTCATAATTTGAAATGACCGTATTAGCGGAACGCCATAAAGCGAAATGCCGTAAAGCGGGGCTCTACTGTATATCTTTTCATAAGAAAAAATCATTTTTTTTTTCGAATATTTTTCGACCCTGAGAACAAGTCTGGGAGAGGGCCTGTTGACCCTGAAAGGGTTAAGGAACCTCCGTTGAAGGGGAAGTTCGCATCCTGAAATATCGTTTGTATCCAGAAGCAAAAAATCGACTGAGCGACTGTTCGTATCCTGAAAAATTCACATGGTGGAGCATTCATAAGCTGAGGTTCCATTGTACGTTTTGGCAGTGTGTCTACTATAATCTACTCATTCCTGCACCTTTAGCAATCATTTACTTACCCTAGGTGTATTTATACATATGTGGAACTTACCTTAACCTAACCTCGGTTAGGTTGGGTTTTTCTTTCTTTTGGGTCACCCTGCCTTGGTGGGAGATGGCCGACATGTTAAAAAAACACACACACACACAAAAAAAAGATTTACAAAGAAATAAAAATCTTTATTCTTTTATTAATTTTTGATCAAATTTTGTACTTTTTGTTTTATTACCTTCAGAAAAACATTCTTTACCATTTCATAAGAAAAAATATATATTTTTTTTAAATTCTTGGACCCTTTGGGGAATTTTCATATTGGGGGGTCTGGACCCTCAAAGGGTTAAGGAAAAGTGGTAGACTGCCTCAGAGGCCTAAGGAATGAGCTTCGATCAAGATGTTATACCTCCAAGTAGTGTCACATGCATTTTCAAGATCAAAAAAGACTGCAATAACCAAGTGGTTACTAGCAAAGGCATTATGAACATATGTATCTAAGCAGAGTAAGGGGTCAGTAGTGGAGTGGCCCTAACAAATGCCAAATTGACTAGTGGAGAGGCTACTGTGTGTCTCTAAATACCACACCAAATGTCTATTTACTAAACATTCCATCAACTCTCAAACTGCACTGGTAAGAGCAATAGGACGATAATATGAGGTATCATGGCCCAAAGTACAATGGACCCTCAGTTAATGACGATAATCCGTTCCAGGAGGTCGGCCTAAATCCGAAAAGGCTGAAACCGAAATAATATTTCCCATAAGAAATAATGTAAATCCAGTTAATCAATTTCAGACACCCAAAAGCATTAACAAAAAATACATTTTATAGAGAATAACTATAGTTTTACATACACAGAACAATGAGAAATAAACATAAAGCACAATTTTTAATGATAAATGAACATTACATACCTTTATTGAAGACTCTTGTTGGCATATCGAAGGCGAGGAGGGGAGAGGGAGTTGGGAATCCCCCTCCATAAGGATTTTAGGTATCAAAGCACTATCTAGGACTTTGATACTGCCACAGTCCATTCATTACTTACCTTAAAATATTTGTAATCTTAATGTAGGGTGAGAGGTGAGTAGTATTTATTTGTAGGAATTCTGTGTAGGTAGCAGGTAGATGTAGGTACAAGTATGTAGCCCCCCCTGGGCTACACTACACAGCCATATTATTACATCAACATACCATGTTCACTGAGTTTAATCGTTTCTAACAGCTACCTTTAGATGCTATCATAAACAAAGGGAGAAGTAATGAATAATTCATGCCCAGAATTGTAAACAAACACTTATGAAGGGAGGTGATTGGACCAGATGCCAGATTCAGTTTTCTCTAACGCTGAATCAGAGAAAACGTAATGTTTAACCTACACCCTCCTCCTTGATTTGCCTGTACTCACCACTCAATAGCATATAAATATTGCATGTTGATATGCTATGTTTATAAGCTATATGCTAGTTAACTTGTTTCTTATAGTATAATTTTGAAGAAAATATCATTGATGGATTAATGAAAATGTCTATATTAACTTAAAATAAGACATTTAATGTGCCCAAGAGTGATTATTATTAACCCTTTCAGGGTCCGTCCCATAGATCTACGGCTTTACATTCAGGGTCCAAACCATAGATCTACGCCAAAATTTTAGTGGCGTCAAATTTAGCGCAAGAAGGTTGGTAGGCCTACATCTGAGAGAATGGGTCTAGGTGGTAAGTGTGCACACCATAGAAAAAATCTGGATGCCCGCATGGCATTGTGGGAACGCTGGCAAAGTAGCTTTGTTCATTGTGCCTGACGGCAAGGAAGCTCTCACTCCCCGCTCACTCTCCGGGCAAATTCTGACTCTCCTCTTCACAACTTACAGTTCTAAGACTGAGGGAAGTGGAGCTGAAGACGAATTCTATGGTTTTGAACTATATGGTACCATTGTGCCATATGGTACAATGGTATCATATGGTACAATGGTATCGTATGGTAGAGTGGTACCATATGGTACAAGGTACCATATAGCACATTATACAATATGGTACATTATACCATATGGTACAGGGTACAGGGACCCTAATGGAAATAAGTCTGTCTGACTTTTTTGGGTTATCCTAGGTTCTCCAAACATATGCTGCTAAGTATGATATTCTATGTAACTTTATTTGTGTATAACTAAATAAACTTACTTATGATGCCACATGCACTTGAGTAAGTTTATTCAGGTGTACAGAAATACAATTTCATACATAGATTATCATACATAGCAACATACATATAAAATCCTAGGATAACCCCAAAAAATCAGGGTGACTTATTTCCATAGTTATCCCTGTATCTGTACCATATGGTGTCCTGTACTGTATGGTACCCTGTACCATATGGTACCCTGTGCCATATGGTACCCTGTGCCATATGGTACCCTGTGCCATATGGTACCCTGTACCATATGGTACCCTGTACCATATGGTACCCTGTACCATATGGTACCCTTCACCATATGTTATCCTGTACTGCATTGTACCCTATACCATATAGTACAATGTACCATATGGTACCCTGTAACATATGATACCGTGTACCATATGGTCAATATGATGTTGGTGGCATGAGACACCAGCCAAGACTGAGTGAGTGGCGACCCAAGCTAGCTACTGACTCCACAGTTTTCCCGAGACAAAGTGCTTTGTCATCCACCTCAAGGAACACGTCAAGTTCCTGTACACTTGTAAATGTATAATAGAACATTACTAATATACAAAATTTTTGCATATTTTTGTTGTAAACAATTATTGTAAACAAAATAATAATGAAAATATTAGTGTGTTTATTGTGTTGAATACAACAGTACCATATGGTACAATGAACCATATGGTATTATTGTACTGTATGGTACAATGTACCATATGGTACCATTACACCATATGGTACCATAAGGTACCATTGCACCATATGGTACCATTGTATCATATGGTACCATTGTACCAAATGGTGCCATTGTACCAAATGGTGCCATTGTACCATATGGTACCACTGTATTATATGGTACCATTGTATCATGTGCCATTGTACCATATTGTACCATATCGTACCATTGTATCATATGGTGCCATTGTACCATATGGTACAATTGCACCCTATGGCACCATTGTACCATATGGTACTATATGGTACCACTGTATTCAACACAATAACCACACTAATATTTTCATCATTTTGTTTACAATAAACTTGTAAACAAGTTTTGTAAGCAATATAATGATAAACAAATTAGTGCAGTTATTGTGTTGAATACAATGAGTGTACACTTATACAATATACATTATATTGGTCTCACAGGCCACAAATGTTATTAGAAAAAGAAAAAAATTAGAAAAGAAAAGAAAAAAGTATAAAAAATGTAAAATAAAAAAATGGGATTTTGCGGAAGTCACTGATGTTGCCGCCACCCGGTCATTTTGGGTCAACTTCCCGCCATTGTATCCCGGTAAGTACTGATCAGAAATCTTTTTCTTGTCTTATTACCTTCACAAAAATATACTCTTTAATTCTGTAAGAAAAATAATTTTTTTTTTTTTTTTAAATTTCTTGGACACTGGAGCACCACTTCAGATTTTGGCCTTGGACCCTGAAGGGGTTAAACATCGCATATAAACACTGCTTGTTTTTATATACGTACTATGTAATGTGTTTCTTATATTATTTTGAAGAAAATATCATAGGTGGATTAATGAAAACGCCTATATTAACCTAAAATAAGACATTTAACCCTTTGACTGTCGCAACCCCCAATCCTGAGGTGTCTCCTGGTGTCACAAAATTTAAAAAAAAAAAAAAAAAATTATTTTTTCTTATGAAATGATAGAGAATCTTTTTCCGATTGTAATGACACCAAAAAAAACGAAATTTGATGGAAAACTGATGGAATTATGCTCTCGCGAAGTTAGCGACCTTGGCGATATTTACAAATCGGAGATTTCTCCCAGTTTGAGCCCTATTTTCGGCTAATTCCATTGTTCCAGTCGACCAAACTCATAGCTATTTCTTTAGAGCTCCATTTTTTTCTATCGATTGAGTACAAGAAACTGCCCATTTACCGATTTCAACTACCCAATAATGTCGTCAGAAATTTGCAATTTGGCCAATTTCACGAAAATTAAAAAATATGACAATTTCAAAATAAGGTCCAGAATGAACAATGCAGACATTCCTGGCTCTAAAATAACATTTTCTTTGTTCATCAGTCATGTCTCCAGGCCCCTCTGATATTACTCTTGCTTTCTATTTTGAATTTTTATTCAAACAAAAAATAGAAGACTTACTATTATGCAGACTACTGCAATACTGTAATAACTGTATAAATAACATCAACCCATTCATGACTGCATATTAGAATGGCTAGTTGGACATTTATTGGACAATGACATCATTTGTTTACTTTTGAACATTGGCAAAAATCAAACATTTCCCCTACTTTGAGCTCCATTTCCAGGTTCTTTTTATAGTAAAATCAATCAAATCACCTCTACTTCTATAATATGTTTTCCATTCTATCAAATGAGACCAAGAAAATGAGAATACATCCATAAATACTATACGAAAATAGACCACAAACTCGGCATTTTAATTAAAAAAAATGGTCGGAGTTTTTTTCTCATTATGCACTGCGTGCTCCAGGATTTTTTTATATGGTGCACACTGACCACACAGACCCATTCTCTCACATGTGGGCCTACCAGCTTTCTCCTGCTTTAATTTGAAGCCGCTAGAATTTAAGAGTATATATACGTCAAACACGGTACCTCGTAAAACGTATACATGTATATACGGCCGCGACAGTCAAAGGGTTAATGTGCCCAAGAGTGATTATTATTATGTGTCCAATACGGCTGATCTCCGAAATGACAGTTGAAAACCGGGTTAGAATTTTGGCCAAAAAAGCAGCTGAAATCAGAAATGGCCGATATCCAAAAGGCTGATAACCAAGGGTCCACTGTACCTGGTTTACGAAAAGGTAGAACAATGGCAGTTTTCCACAGTTGGGGAAGAACCCCTTGTGACCAATTGAGATTAAAAAGACATAAGAGGACTGTAAGGGCTGTCAGATGTAAATGTTAAAGCATACGAATATGAATGCCATCAGGCCCAGCTGCATATGATTGGTAAGCAGAAAGTGTTGACTCTAGTTCCAGAAGCATAAAAGGCACATTATAAGTCTTCTCTGCAAGAAGAACAGTCTAAAGGCAGTAATTCTATGGCACATTGGAGGAAAGAAATGAGGAGCATAGATGCAGCCCCTGAGAGATACGGACAAGATGATTTCCAATCTCTGTGACAACTTCAAGAGGTCTTGCAGTGTTGACACCAGCAACCCCTAAGGATGAGAGCCAGGTCTGGAGAGTATCTGTTACTTAACTTCCATATTTTTTTCCAAACTGTACTCACAGAAGAAGTTGAAGTGATATTAAAAACAATCCTGCCAACAAGTGTGTTTAGTGTCTCTCATGGCAAGTCGGCAACCGCTTTTGTCCACTTAAAATCAAGGAGTTGCTCTGTGGTCCAGCCCCATGCAGCATGTTTCAAATGCACTGCATGAGCACAAGTAAGAGACCACCAAGGCACGCTCTTCTGAGGGTGCCTAGGAGAAGGTTCTTTGCTAAAAACAGTTTGACGCAAGTAAATGGCCCAATTCACTTGCTCAAACTGCCAATGTGGGCTACGAGGAGGTCGAGAATATGTATGAGAATTAAGATAGGAAAATGATTGCTGTAATGTAAATCAGGGAAGGCTGGCAAGATACAGTTGAGTACAGCTGAGGAAGAGCAAATTGAGAGATCTATGAGAAAGGTGTTTGAATTCAAGGGTCGAAACGAGTAGGAGTACTTGTATTTAAAACATGGAGGGGAAGAGAAGTGAGAAGAGCCTCTTAACTCATCACCATGAGTCACAGCGAGACCCTCCCCAGAGGAAGTGATAAGCATTAAAATCTCCTAACAAGAGGAGAGGAAGAGGTAGGAAAGAAATGAGAGATGCCACATTTGGAATAGATAATGGTTGAGAAGGAGAAAGATATAAGGAGCAGACATTATACCAATTGTCCAAGCAGATGTGGGCTGCAGTGTAATGCAGCAACGTACAGACAACTATCAAGGAATGTGGTATACCATGGCGCATGAGAAGTGCACTTTCATTAAAAGTCCCATTGAGCAAAGGATCCAATGAATGTAATAAGATATAGCCCAAGATGGGACAGAAAACATTGGAGAGCAATTTTAATTCTTGCAGATACTAACAGGGAAAAAATCTGGGAGAGCAACACCTGAAGCTCACCCCAATTACCCAAGGCCTCAAATATTCCACTGTAAATAAGCCATTATCGGCTAAAAGAGTGCAACAGTAACATTTTGCAGGAAGGTCAGTAAAGTCAACACGTGGAAGCAATGGGAAACTGGTAAGGAGTGAAGTATTGGGATGACGTGAAGAAAGATGATGTGAAGAAAGTCATGGAAAGTGAGAATATGAAGTGTCAGTGGGTGGACCAGTGTCCATCATAGGTGCTGTTTCCTCGATAAAACAAGAGACGGCTTCAACAGTCTCAGATGAGAGAGAAAGCAGAGAGAGCTTGGTGGCTGAGGGAAAAGATGTAGTTTGGGTAAAAAGTGGAGAGACGGAGACAGCAGAAGACACCAAAGAAGGGGTAGAGGTGTCTTGGCAGGCAGAAATTTCCGGAGGAACAGGCGAGGGAGCAACTGTACTTGTGGGTGGATGAACTTCCACAACAGTATCAGATGGATCTTGAGGTAAAGGTCTAGACTTAGTGAAAGGGAGAGAAGAACATTTGGGAATGTCAAGTGGTGTGGAGATTGAAAGAGATTTGGACATCAATGAAGTTGTAGACTTTGGAGAAGAGATATGTGGCATCGATTTAGATTGAAGGGGGCACTGAGACGTTGAAACATGTGAATGGGAAGGTGAAGAAGTACAGACAGACAGAGATGACAAGGTTGGAATCTCAGAGCCCAGGGCCATAAAAAGGCTGGACACTGAGTTGACTGCAGGGGTAAGGGGTACAGAGGAAATTGGGGAAGCAGCCACTACTGCAGTCTGGGGCCTTCCAGCAACCCTGGAAATAGAGAGCCATGGGAGTTTCCCTTGGAGGCGGAGACAAAGAAACTGCCATGGTGTAAGAGAGGCCCTCTTTCTCTTTAAGACAATGGATCTTCCTTTCTCTTAAGAAAATTGCAAAATGACAAGAATAGACCATATTGGTCTGCTGACACAGACCAACATTAATTTTTGAGGTCTGGACAATGAAAGGATACGTGATGCAGAAAGGAGATGGGATGCAGAGCATCTTCACCACTTCAAGGAACTCCCCTTGAAGAGGAAAAAAAATAAGATGGAAATAATACTGAATTTTAATTTTTTATTCAAATAAAATTAGTTTATACTTACAAAAAAAACTCTGGTAGTCAATTTCACTGAAGTGAGATGGACAGAGATCCCCTTAATCCATCACAACCCTTAAACCCAAAAACAACAAGAACAGTGTAATGGATAGAGATCCCCTTATTCTATCACAACCTTTAACCCAACAATAATAAGAATGAATAATAAAATGGTATAAAATACCGACAGGTTGTTAGGTAAGACACATATGCAACAGTTAGGTATCTTTATTTCGAAACGTTTCGCCTACACAGTAGGCTTCTTCAGTCGAGTACAGAAAAGTTGATAGAAGCAGAAGATACTTGAAGACGATGTAATCAGTCCATCACCCTTAAAGTTTTGAGGTGGTCAGTCCCTCAGTCTGGAGAAGAGCATTGTTCCATGGAATGTAACAATATTGTTATATCGTCTTCAAGTATCTTCTGCTTCTATCAACTTTTCTGTACTCGACTGAAGAAGCCTACTGTGTAGGCGAAACGTTTCGAAATAAAGATACCTAACTGTTGCATATGTGTCTTACCTAACAATAATAAGAATAATGAGATGGACATAGAGCCCCATGAGCCATCACAACCCTCAAACTCAACAATAACAATAATGGCATGGTGATAACCAGAGAAGGGTTTTCATTATTTTGATCCTTCCTTCATATTTTTTGGGGACAGCTTGCACTTGTATTATGAGGGTACTACCCTGCCATTTTTATTTAGAAAGAAATCTTGCCTTATGGGCAGCAATATACAGCAGGGCCCCACTTTATGACATTTCACCTTACGGCATTCCACTAATACAGACATTTCAAATTATGACCAAAACTCATTATATGGCTCTCCCACCTGATTTTCTAATATGGTCACTGCACCCCACCTGGTTTGTTTACATTCTCCGTGAGCATCGCGTCTCTCCATTATGTCTGGAAACTGTCCAAAATTTCAAGTGTTTTAAAGTTATTTCAAGTTTTATATACAGTAGACCACCGTTGAACATGGCCATCAGCCATCATTAACTGGCCTACAAAATTCTCCAGCACCAATGGTATCGATGATTGGATAGACATACAGCAAACCGTCATTTAACACGGTAGCTACGTTCCTGAAAACCCTGTTTTAGTTAAAACTGTGTTAGACAAAATGAAGAACTTATGGGAAAAATAGGGTTATGTTTCTGGGTGCTCCAAAAAAGTCAAACAAATTTTTTTTAGACCTCCAGATCTTGCAAAAATAAAAGTGAATATGTAATTGTAGTTCATTGTTGTGATGTATTATGTTGTTTTTACTGCTTAAAATTACAAATGCAACAGAAATAATAGTATTTCTTACCTTAAATTGTGGGTGCTGGTGTTTGTGTTACATCTTATACCTGTTTGAAATCAGGAAGTGCTTTTGTAGACATGCATACACATACTCCAGTGTGTCTAAAACATTGCTGGGATGTATAAATACTATGTATATATTTCTAGACAATAGTATGTGACCAAGGCAGGTGAAAAAGTTCATCTGTCAGTGAATTTGTGACTATTTGAGTACTATTTCAGTACCTAATACTTTTGTCAGAACAAAGATTGGCTACGAAATCACAAGAACTACTACAAACTGTAAACATCAGAACATAAAAAAAAAAAAAAAGTATATCGGCAACACTTCTGCAAGCAGCAGGACTCCATGTTGCCGTCACGTGAGCATCCAGCACCAGCTTCGTGGTCTTATAACTCAGTAAGTACTGACCCTAAATTTTTTTTTATGCTATTATATGTAGAAAAATCCCCTTTTTATTTTAATAAATTTTTTTGTTTTTTTCAAAACATTCAGAGCGCTGGGCGAAAGAACGTAGATCTACATTTGGACAGTTAAGGGGTTAACGTGCAGGCATTGTACTTCCCACTTCCAGGACTCATGTCCGGCTAACTGGTTTCCCTGAATCCCTTCACAAAATATTACCCTGCTCACACTCCAACATCTCGTCAGGTCCCAAAAACCATTCATCTCCATTCACTCCTAACATGCTCACTTGCTGGAAGTCTACGCCCCTCATCCGCAAAACCTCTCTTACCCCCTCCCTCCAACCTTTCCTAAGGTGACCCCCTACCCTACCTTCCTTCCCCTACAGATTTGTGTGCCCTCCAAGTCAATTTACTTCATCCCATTCTCTCTCAATGACCAAACCACCTCAACCCCTCTTCAGTCCTCTGACTAATACTTTTAGTAACTCCACACCTCTGTTTCCACACTACAAATTCTCTGCATATTTACACCACACATTGCCCTTAGACAGGACATCTTCCCTGCCTCCAGCCTCCTCCTTGCTGCAGCATTTACAACCCATGCTTCACACCCACATAAGAGTGTTGGTACCACTATACTCTTGTACATTCCCTTCTTTGCCTCCATGGATAACATTTTTTTTTGTCTCCACAGATATCTCAAAGCGCACTCACCTTTTTTCTTCATCAATTCTTTGGTTAACTTCATCCTTCATAAACCCATCTGCTGACAAGTCAACTCCCAGATATCCGAACACATTCACTTCTTCCATACTACCTCCCTGCAATGTGACATGCAATTTTTCTTTATCTAAATCGTTTGATTCCCTTGTCACCTTACTCTTATGTATGCTCACTTTCAACTTTCTACCTTTACACACCCTCCCAAACTCGTCCACTAACCTTTTCAACTTTTCTTCAGAATCTCCCAAAAGCACAGTATCATCAGCAAAAAGTAACTGTGCCAACTCTCATTTTGTATTTGATTTCTCATGGTTTAATCCCACCCCTCTCCCCGACACCCTAGCATTTACTTCTTTTACAACCCCATCTATAAATACGTTAAATAACCATGGTGACATTATACATTCCTGTCTAAGACCTACTTTACTGGGAAGTAATCTCCCTCTTTTTTGACCACAATGGCCATCTCACACCAAGGCAGGGTAACCCAAAGAGGAAAACACATTCACCATTATATTATTTTTTAACACACCAAAAGTCTCCCACCATGGTAGGGTGACTCGTAAAATAAGAAACACTTTCACCAACATTCATTTAATCTCTATATTGCCAGAAGTGTGCTGATATCATAGTTTGGCCGGCTCTCCAAGCTGCAACATCCTCACCCCTCCCTCAGAGTGCAGAAACTGCATTTCCCAACCTCTGGCTAACTGGTTTCCCTGAATCCCTTCATAAATGTTACCCTGCTCACACTCCAACAGCATGTCAAGTTACAACAACCACTTGCCACTAGTCTAATTTGTATATCCATGCAGGTTTCCAATTAGTTTGTCCTTAGATTTTTTAAAGATTTATTTCTTATGCTTAATCTGTACAAATGTTATTTTCAATGGCCTGTGCTTTTCTTCCTCATACTTTCCAATGGACCTGTATCCCACTATATGTTACTGAATGCTGAAATACACTATGCATTTTGTTCTCTCATTTATGCATGTTTTGCTCTTCATTTTTAATTCTTTGTGACATTCTTTTTTCAGCACAGTCACAAACTACAACCTTTTTTTTTCCTCTGGCTACATTTTTGCCTCAGTAACCTAGAACTATTTGTAATCCTCTTTTAACCCTTTCGGGGTTTCGGCCATACTAGTGCAGCTTATGCGCCAGGGTTTTTGGCATAAATTCTAGCGCCCTCAAATCTAGCAAGAGAAAGCTGGTAGGCCTACATATGAAAGAATGGGTCTATGTGGTCAGTGTGCGCATTATAAAAAAATCCTGCAGCACACAGTGCGTAGTGAGAAAAAAAAAAACTGACCGTGTTTTTGGTTTAAAACAGCGACTTTGCACTGTATTTTCGTACAGTATTTATTGTTGTATTCTAGTTTTCCTGATCTCATTGTATAGAATGGAAGACATATTACAGAAATTGAGATGATTTTGACTGGTTTTACAATGAAAAGTACCTTGAAATTGAGCTCAAAGTAGCAGAAATGTTTGATTTTAACCAAAGTTCAAAAGTAAACAAATCATGCTAAGCGTCCAATACACATCAACTGGTGAGTCTAATATTCTTTCACAAGTGCGCTGATATTATTTATACCATTTCTACACTAATGCAGTAGTCTGCATAACAGTAAATCTTACTTTTTTTGTGAGAATAAAAAATCAAGGTGGAAAGCAAAAGAAATGTAAGAGGGGCCTGGGGATGTGACTAATGAACAGAGGAAATGTTATTTTAGTGCCAGGAATGTCTTTCTTGTTTATTCTGGATCCTACTTGGAAATTGGCATCTTCTGAAATTTGTGTGAAATTGGCAAAATTGTTAAATTCTGACCACTTTATTGGATAGTTGAAATCGGTAAATGGGTGGTTTCCTGTACTCATTCGATAGAAAAAACGGAGTTCTAGCGAAATAGTTATGATTTTTGCCGACAAGTACACTGGAATTGGCCGAAAATAGGGATGAAAGTGGGCAAAATCGCCGATGCGTAAACATCGTCGAGACCGCTAACTTCACGAGAGCATAATTCCTTAAGTTTTTCATCAAATTTCATACTTTTGGTGTGATTATGATCGGGAAAAGATTCTCTATCTTTTCATAAGAAAACAATTTTTTTTTTTTTTTAAATTTTGGCGACCCTGAGAACAAGTCTCTGAGAGGGCATGGCGACCCTCAAAGGGTTAACTTCTAGGCTATTTGCTCTAGAAATAAATTCCTTTGCCAATACCACCTGTTATTCTCTCCATTTTCTTTAACCCTTTCAGGGTCCGTGCCATAGATCTATGGCTTTACGCTGAGGGTCCAAACCGTAGATCTACGCCAAAATTCTAGTGGCGTCAAATTTAGCACAAAAAGGCTGGTAGGCCTACATCTGAGAGAATGGGTCTAGGTGGTCAGTGTGCGCACTATACAAAAAAATCTGGATGCCCGCATGGCATTGTGGGAACGCCGTCAAAGTAACTTTGTTCATCATGCCTCGCAGCAAGGAAGCTCTCATTCCCCACTCACTCTCCTGGCAAATTCTGACTCTCCTCTTCACAACTTACAGTTCTAAGACTGATGGAAGTGGAGCCAAAGAGGAATTCTACGGTTTTGAACTATATGGTACCATTGTACCATATGGTACCATTGTACCATATGGTACAATGGTACCATATGGTACAATGGTACCATATGGTACAATGGTGCCATGTCATACAATGGTATCACATGGTACAATGAAACAATGTGCCATATGGTACATTGTACCATATAGTACAGGGTACAGGGACCCTAATGGAAATAAGTCTGTCTGACTTTTTGGGTTATCCTAGGTTCTCCAAACATATGCTGCTAAGTATGATATTCTATGTAACTTTATTTGTGTATACCTAAATACTGTAAACTTATGATGCCACATGCGCTTGAATAAGTTTATTCAGGTGTACAGAAATACAATTACATGGATTATCATACATTGCAGCATATGTATAAAATTGTAGGATAACCCAAAAAAGTCAGGGTGACTTATTTCCATAGGGATCCCTGTATCTGTACCATATGGTGTCCTGTACTGTATGGTACCCTGTGCCATATGGTACCCTGTACCATATGATACCCTGTACCATATGGTACCCTGTACCATATGATACCCTGTACCATATGGTACCCTGCACCATATGGTACCCTGCACCATATGGTACCCTGCACCATATGTTATCCTGCACCATATGTTATTCTGTACTGTATGGTACCCTCTACCATATAGTACAATGTACCATATGGTACCCTGTAACATATGATACCATGTACCATATGGTCAGAGATGTTGCTGCCACCAGGCAAGACTGAGTGACGACGCAAGCTAGCTAGTGACTCGGCAGTTTCCAAGACAAAGCGCTTTGACATCCACCTCAAGGAACATGTCGAGTTCCTGTACATTTGTAAATACATAATAGAACATTACTAATATACAACATTTTTGTATATTTTTGTTGTAAACAATTATTGTAAACAAAATAATGATGAAAATATTAGTGTGTTTATTGTGTTGAATACAACAGTACCATATAGTACCATATGGTACAAAGAACCATATATCATTGTACTATATGGTACAATGTACTATATGGTACCATTGCACCATATGGTACCATTGTATCATATGGTACCATTGTACCAAATGGTGCCATTGTACCATATTCTACCATATGGTACCATTGTATCATATGGTGCCATTGTACCATATGGTACCATTGTACCATACAGTACCATTGTACCATATGGTACCATTGCACCCTATGGCACCATTGTACCATATGGTACTATATGGTACTGTTGTATTCAACACAATAACCTCACTAATATTTTCATCATTTTGTTTATAATAAACTTGTAAATAAGTTTTGTAAGCAATATAATGCTAAACAAATTAGTGCAATTATTGTGTTGAATACAATGAGTGTACACTTAAACAATATACATTATACTGGTCTCACAGGCCACAAATCTTACTAGAAAAAGAAAAAAAATAGAAAAGAAAAGAAAAAAGTATAAAGTACGTAAAATAAAAAAAAATGCGATTTTGCGGAAGTCGCTGATGTTGCCACCACCCGGTCATTTTGGGTAAACTTCCAACCGCTGTATCTCGGTAGGTACTGATCAGAATTTTTTTTTGTTTTATTACCTTCACAAAAATATTATCTTTAATTCTTTAAGAAAAAAGTATTTTCTTTTTTCAAAATTTCTTGGACACTGGGGCACCCCTTCAGATTTTGGCCTTTGACCCTGAAAGGATTAATGATTTTGGGATAACTATCTTCAATTTTAGCTTTATACTCTTCCAGCTCCTTTCTTTCCTTTTCAAAATTTATATTTACATTTTTCTGTCTTTTGCTTATTCCTGCATAGCTATCTTCTAATTTTTGCTCCATACTCTTCCAGACCTTAAATCTCCTTCTCTATATCATCCTTATATTTTGCCAATTTCTGATCCCTGTCCTATTTTCTTTAGTATATAGGCTTGCTCTTTTAGTATTTCTTGTATTAATTTTTTCATTACTTCTATTTAATTTTTCAAACTAATATTTTTATTTACTTTTTCTATCATTCTTTCCTGCCTTACCTGATTTAGTTCCAAATTACTTATTCTATGAGAGTTCATTTCTGCGGGTGCAACAACACAGACATGTTCTGATCTGGTGCCACCAGCCATAGTGTAAACAATGGGCTGCTGTACAGTACTGATTTTTTTCACTACTATTTTTACTTTATATAAATACTTTGTTCTTACCTCAATAATTTTCCTTACTAATTTTTATGTCCAATATCTAGGGGCATCAGTAAACATACATAGGTCTACTTCTCTAAAATTGGCAGAAATGTTTTTTTTTTTTCCTCCAGGCTGTGGTGGCTGATGATCGTTCTCCTCCATGCCCAACCTCTTGTGTGTGTGCAAGTGCAGGTGTGCATGTCAGTGTACGTTTCCATGTACAAATAATACTTTTTGGCAACAGTTACTCAAGCAGCAACTCTGCATTTAGGCAACAGGCACTATTAGTGTTCATGTAGCGTATATATTCATACCCTCATAATTGAAACAACATAGCCTAACCTAAAAACAGCATTTTAAAAGAAAAAGACCAAGTTGTTCTAAGTGAAACACACAAAAGATCAGCATGTACCTAAAGGTTATAGTTCATTTGATTATACTACTGTGCTGTAATTAATAAGTTCACGCTGAATTGGGGAGGGGGGGCGTTCACCGCTTTCAGGGAAATTTATGCAAGTGTCATGAGGATGTCATTTATTAATCAAATATCAGTACATGCAACAAAAAAATTCAATGAATATGAACGATAACTTATGAAATCCATTCTCTACAGGACGAATGCAACCTTTCCTATGTTATACAGTGAATATTTTTCCTAGTTACTATTAAACATATTGTAAATATCCTTCCAAACATACAGATGATGCTTAATTATTTATTTAACAATTATTCAGAAATCATGATCGAATGGTCAATCTGAAAACAGCTAGATAACAGTTAACTCAGGTATTCTGTCCATCAGTGTAGAAAGTGTCAAAAAATGTCCCCCAAAAATGGAAATATAATGATTAAGCACATTCCCCTTAACCCTTTCAGGGTTTCCGATGTACTAGTATGGCTTACGCACCAGGGTTGTTGACATACTAGAATGCCTAAATTCCAGCGCCTTCAAATCTAGTGAGAGAAAGCTGGTAGGCCTACATATGAAAGAATGGGTCTATGTGGTCAGTGTGCGCAGTATAAAATAAAATCCTGCAGCACACAGTGCATGAGAGAAAAAAACTGCGACCGTGTTTTTAGTTTAAAACACTGACTTTGCACTGTATTTTCATGTGGTATTTATGGTTGTATTCTAGTTTTCCTGGTCTCATTTTATAGAATGGAAGACATATTACAGAAATTTAGATGATTTTGATTGGTTTCATAATGAAATTGAGCTCAAAGTAGCAGAAATGTTCAATTTTTACCAAATTTCAAATGTAAACAAATCATGCCAAGTGTCCAATACACATCAACTGGTGAGTCTAAAATTCTTTCACAAGTGCACTGATATTATTTATACCATTTCTACACTGTTATGGGGCTATAGGACCCAACATGTATTTATAAGTAACAGTTACTCTGGAATACCTAATTATATTGAATTGATGGGGGCTTTGCTCTAAATGTCAGAAGGACTGATCAACCTTATGACTGAGAAGCAGCTGGGTCAAGCCTATTTTTCTCAATATAATAGGTTATACTATAGACACATAAACACACAAATTTAAATAAGTAGTTTATAAAGTTGTATTTCCTTTTGTAAAAGTAAAATTAAGGTGTGGTAGAATTGTGGTAACTGGAGAATTGTGCTTGGCAAATAAGTAGTTTATAAAGTTGTATTTCCTTTTGTAAAAGTAAAATTAAGGTGTGGTAGAATTGTGGTAACTGGAGAATTGTGCTTGGCAAATAAGTAGTTTATAAAGTTGTATTTCCTTTTGTAAAAGTAAAATTAAGGTGTGGTAGAATTGTGGTAACTGGAGAATTGTGCTTGGCAACAGTCTTTTGTTTTGGTGGGAGGAGCTTAGCCTCTTTCTCTCTCTCCCTCGCACTGACTCGGTCTCTCTGTGGCTGGCCTTCAACCTGGCAGGATCTCTGGGTCCTTCTTCTATCTTTTGGGGCATTATGTGTGCTCCAGGGGTGAGTTTTTTTATAATTTAAGTTGTGACCACCATAATATGAAAATGGAGAGAATGAGACTTAAATTAGAAGTGCTAGAGGCTGAAATGAAATTAATGAAAGTTAAGGAGGAAGAGCGTCAAAGGTTAGGAGGTTCAGAACAAGAGCCTGAGCAGTATTTTAACATAACTAAAGCTGCAAATTTTGTCCCTAAGTTTACAGAGAGTGACCCAGATAGATATTTTTCTTTTTTAGAGAAGACTTCTTTGGAGCAAGGATGGCCCAAACAGAAGTGGGCTACCCTAGTTCGCACACAACTTGTGGGTAAAGGATTCCAGAGAGTAGAGACTCTGGAGGGGAAAAAAATTTCTGATTATGATAAGATTAAAGAGGAAGTATTGCTTGCCTACCAAATGATACCTGAGAAATATAGACAAAAGTTCAGAAATCAAAAATTTCGGGATGGGCAGACCTTAACTGAGTTTGGGAATGAGAAACTGTTCCTTTTTAAGAAATGGGTTTGTTCTAAAGGAGTTAATGAAGACTAAAATTAATAGATCTGATGGTTCATGAGGAATTGTACAATACAATCCCTGTTGACCTCAGAGAGTATCTGGAGGACAAAAACCCAGATAATCTTTCAGAAGCACTGGATCTAGGTGACAGATTCTTGGCTCGCAGGGAATTGGTAAGTAAAAACAGTCATGCTTCTGAAAATTTCCCCACTCGTTCTAAATCTTATTCCAAGTGCTATGGTCATAAAGGTAAGTGGGACAAGAATTTTCAGGGACAAATGAAGGCTGAGGTGCCCTCTAAAATTGAAGGAAAAGGTAAGTCAGCTGGAGCTCAAAGTTTACATAGACAATCAGATAATGCTTCAGGTCCTCGAGTAAACAGTACCAGTCCTACACCAAATGGTAAAAATACCTTTAAGAGTTATGCCTGTTACTACTGTAACAAAACTGGACACACAAAAGTTTTTCTGGTCAAGACGGCGAGATCAGGAAAGGGAGGAACCATCCCAGGGGACCCTAACTGCAGAGATACATCCAGTTGCCTGCATTAGGTCTTCAAGGCAAGGCGAGGAGGAACCTTTGGATCTAGACCCCAGGATGTGTATATTTTCTAGTAGGTCCACAGTTGGTTTGCAAAAGGATGTAGGCAGAGTTTAGAACATATTGTCCTTGAGAGATGGATGTAGCACCTACTCCTTGCTACATGCTGGAGTGCTGCCAGTGTCTAAGGATGCCTATACTGGGGTAGATATATTGTTGAAGGGTATTACGGGTTCAGCCATAAGGACACCTGTACACAAATTATGGGTAGAATCTGCATACCAAGTTGGCTTTCTCCCTGTAGGTATTTCAGATGAAATTCCCTTCGAAGGGGTCAACCTCTTATTAGGGAATAATATTATGGGCCTGTTAGATAGTGAGGAACAACTAGTTTGGGGAAAACCAAGTCCCAAATGTTGGGAGGAAAAGGCTGGGAAAACCCTGCCGGACCTTCTCCCTGATGGTTCCACCATGAGAAGTATGGCTCATGATCATGTTACCAACAGTCTCCATGATATTTCTCATGAGGATGGTGAGAGCTTAAGTTTGGTAACTCTGTTTTCTGATGTTGAACTGCAGTCAACTGAAGAAAAGGATGTTCCAGCCAGAGCTGAGCATGACTGGAGAATGGATCAGTTAAGTAGTGTGAGAGAGGCTGCACCTACTAGGGTGCAATTAATTTCTGTGCAGGAAAATGTCACTCTTAAGCTGATCAGAGCCTCAGCTGTTGCTGAGGAAGAGATTTTACAATTAAGTGTTTTCATTTCAGGGAGGAAACTCTTACAAAGAATTCACCTCTGTTTGCAGTATCGATGGAAGGAGAACAAGGTTTTGTCCCCAGATAGTGATGTCCAAGGTTTCCAGGCATTTCTTCTGGTCTCAGCTGTGGGAGACTATCAGAGAGTATATTGAGACCTATCATGTCTCTCAATTGACTCACGAAATCGTAATGACACGATTGCAAACAAACCATACCCCGGCCGGGATTGAACCCACGGTCAGAGAGTCTCAAAACTCCAGCCCGTCGCATTAGCCACTAGACCAGCAATCGTGTCATTACAATTTCGTGAGTCATGTTGACGGCAGTGAAGGGACTTGAGCTAGAGTTTGTCACGGCCATGCTAGCTGGAGATTCGTCTGTAAAAACTTGCATTTGTGGTCACAGTGGTGCCTGTGCTAACCTTCCTATGGTGTAGAAATATACCTAGTTGGACGAATCTTATTGTGGCTAGCTGGTCTAGTGGCTAACGCAACGGGCTGGAGTTTTGAGACTCTCTGACCGCGGGTTCAATCCCGGCCGGGGTATGGTTTATGTCTCTCAGTTTATAGGGAGTCCTAGTCAAAGTATTAAACCTGTTCCCCTGCAGTCTATTTCAGAACCAGGTGAACCCTTCAGCAAGCTGGTAGTAGATGTACTTGGTCCATTCCCAAGGACCAAACTGGGAAATGATTATTTGCTCACAAATATTTGCTCCACTACCAGGTACCTGGAAGCAGTCCCTCTGCATAAGATAACAGCTCCTGTAGTCTTAAGGGCTTTGATGAAGTTCTTTTTTCATGTTGGTTTTCCTCAAGAGGTGCAAAAAGACCAAGGGCCTAACTTTACCTCAAAGTCTTTTAGAAATGTCTTAAAGGGATTAAAAGTAAAGCCTCAGTGTTCAACTGCCTATCACCCTCCATCTCAAGGGGAAATAGAGAAATTACATCAAACCCTTAAGACAATGATGCAAGCCTATGGTATAGACAATACTAACAACTGGGATGAGAGGATCCCTTTCTTTGTATTTGCTAAGTGGGGAAGCACTCTGGAATCTCTGAGCTATTGGCTTGGGGAGGATGGTGATGCTTCCCCCTCGGAGCTTTTTCTCAGTTTCAGACACTGTTTGGCTCGTATGAGGTGGATGGTACCTGTGAACGTGCCCATCAACCAGACCAGGATGATGATGTGGGATCATTATGTGGACCATAATGCTCTGGAGGCTGGTGAGGAAGTGCTGATATTGGAGCCAATTCATGTGAAAATCTGTATGGCAAGTTGCTCTGAGCTAAACATGTTGTGGGGGAAGTTCCCAGGGGTTAGATATAAAACCCACACACCTGAGCAGGAAGGAAATTAGTATAGGGTTCACAGTAACTGGTTAAAGGGTTTGAAGTTATGTCAAAAATTCAGAGACCAGTGTTTTAATGGAATGCAAAGGGCTGCAAAACAATAATCTGTATGAAATACCAAAAGTGTATTTAAGAAATAACATGTGTGTAAAAGATTTTGGGAAATGCATGCTTGGTTTTAATGAGAAAAATGTTGGAGAGTTGGCTCAGCCACCTTGGAACTTTATAAAAGTTTGGGATGTCAGTAATGGGGAAAAGTTGAAACTCCGTGAAGAAATTGTTGAGGAAGCTGAGCCAATTCAACAATTTTTGGGTGGGAAAAATCTGTATGAAAAATTGGATATGGAGGAAGAAGTGAAATTCTTCCAACACCAGTTTGTAGTGCTTAGTGAGAGTCAGTGGGCATTCCCATGCTTCATGGTTCCCAAATTAGATGGCACCCTGGGTGACTCTTAAAATGGGCTTTGTTCCTACAGCCTTTTAATTTGAAAGTTAAATATATAAAAGGCTCAGAGAATGTGGTTGCTGATGCTCTCTCTAGATGTTTCATGTAGATGCATGGTGCATACTTTGTACATAGTGTTTGTCATGTGCTGACCTTGTTGTTTTTGCAGTGGTGAACTCTCGGCGAGCCTGAGTACTCTCTACCAGCCGTCTGACTGTAAAGGAGTTGAGTCGGAGCCAAAAGTGTGACGAGGGTCAGGGTGTACGTGAATGTGAGTTGAGGCAGTGGTTGACAACCTTCGGTAACATGAGACGTTCAGGAAGGTATGTGATGTGGTGTCTTGGGTGCTCTATGTACAAAACGGCCCGACGATTTGCCTTTGTGGTCCCTTGGACCCCTCCATGTTCTATGACAGCCTCCTCATAATAAGTTTGGAGGATCTGTGTGGAGTGGGACCTCGGAAGATGGGCTTAAGTGCCTGACCATGTTAAGGATCGTGAGTGTTGACTGGAAGTCTCACTGTTTGGTTCGGCCACCAAGTGAGAGACACCTTGACATGTTTTGTGAAGTTTCCTGCCTGGGGTACACCTGACTGCTCTGGGTTAGGCTCTACTCTCGTCTCCTGATCAGGAAGATGCCACCCTGGAGTACCAGTTGCTTGCTGGATTACCATAGCAGAGGCACAGGCCTGTTGGTGCGGGCTTTCACAGTGGGCATTGTGTGAAAAAATTTTGCATTGTAATGTGTATTGTTTAAAAGTCACTAAAATTGTAAATAGTTACACACTTGAGTATATGGGTATGGTTAAATTGCTTTTCTAAAAAATTCTGCAATCTCTTGTAAATAACAGTAAAGTGAAGAGTAGTTATGGTGCTGGGAAAATGTAGCATTTCTAGTAGTCTTGTTTACCGCCTTCAGACTTAAGCAATATACTTTTTACTAGCCGTATCCTGAGGGACACAGCTAGCTTTTGTGAGACTTCGTCTGGAGGTGGGGGTGTTATGGGGCTATAGGACCCAACATGTATTTATAAGTAACAGTTACTCTGGAATACCTAATTATATTGAATTGATGGGGGCTTTGCTCTAAATGTCAGAAGGACTGATCAACCTTATGACTGAGAAGCAGCTGGGTCAAGCCTATTTTTCTCAATATAATAGGTTATACTATAGACACATAAACACACAAATTTAAATAAGTAGTTTATAAAGTTGTATTTCCTTTTGTAAAAGTAAAATTAAGGTGTGGTAGAATTGTGGTAACTGGAGAATTGTGCTTGGCAAATAAGTAGTTTATAAAGTTGTATTTCCTTTTGTAAAAGTAAAATTAAGGTGTGGTAGAATTGTGGTAACTGGAGAATTGTGCTTGGCAAATAAGTAGTTTATAAAGTTGTATTTCCTTTTGTAAAAGTAAAATTAAGGTGTGGTAGAATTGTGGTAACTGGAGAATTGTGCTTGGCAACAGTCTTTTGTTTTGGTGGGAGGAGCTTAGCCTCTTTCTCTCTCTCCCTCGCACTGACTCGGTCTCTCTGTGGCTGGCCTTCAACCTGGCAGGATCTCTGGGTCCTTCTTCTATCTTTTGGGGCATTATGTGTGCTCCAGGGGTGAGTTTTTTTATAATTTAAGTTGTGACCACCATACCCAGGGTGACTAAAGTGTGTCAAAACACTGGTTAGCCCAGAGTTATGTCAAGGAGAGAGAGGACTAAAGTTGTTGAGATATACCATGTGGGAGAACAGCTATGCAGTGTGTAGATCGTTGTTTTGAAAATGTGAGGCTGTAATTGTATATTCTGTACATATCTATTGAGAATACAGTTATATTTTTATAGTAGTAGTTTACATAACCTGTGAAGAGGGCTGGTGAAAGGGTATCAGAGACACTCAGGATGATCAGCCATGATGTAAGTATTACCCCTAGACAAATAAGACCATTAAGTAAAAGCTACCCCACACTAGAACATGTAGTGAGAACCTTAATATCAAAGTAATAAGGGACAAACCAACGTAACATACACTAATACAGTAGTCTACATAACAGTAAGTCTTCTAATTTTTGTGAGAATAAAAATTCAAAGTGGAAAGCAAAGGAGATGTAAGAGGGGGCCTGGGGACATGACAAACGAACAGAGAAAATGTTATTTTAGTGCCAGGAATGTCTGTCTTGCTTATTCTGAACCCTATTTGGCATCTTCTGAAATTTGTGTGAAATTGGCAAAATTGCCAATTTCTGACCACTTCCTTGGATACTTGAAATCGGTAAATGGGTGGTTTCTTGTACTCATTCGATAGACAAAATGAAATTCTAGCAAAATAGATATGATTTTTGTCAACTAGTACACTGGAAATGGCCGAAAATAGGGCTCAAAGTCAGCAAAATCACCAATGCGTAAACATCGTCGAGATCGCTAACTTCGCAAGAGCTTGATTCCATAAGTTTTCCATCAAATTTCATACTTTTGGTGTCATCATGATCAGGAAAAGATTCTCTATCTTTTCATAAGAAAAATTAATTTTTTTTCCCGAAAAATTTTCGACCCTGAGAACAAGTTTAGGAGAGGGCCTCTCGACCCTGAAAGGGCTAATATTGTAAGTTGGGGTCCACTGTATTTCTTATGGGGAAAATTAATTCAGCTAACGATAAAATCAGTTAAGGACGAGCTCTCCGGAACGGATTAAAATTGTTACCTGAGGGTTCACTGTACAGTGGACCCCCGCATAGCGAACGCCTTGCATAGCGAACAATCCGCATAGCGAATGCTTTGTTCGCTAAAATTTTTCCCCGCATAGTGGACAAAAACCCGCTCAGCGACCTTCGTCCGAGACGCGTCCAATGTGCCCTCAGCCAGCCTCACATGTGCCGCCCGTCCCATTGTTTACCAGCCAGCCTCCGCGGTAACATTCAAGCATACACTCGGAATATTTCGTATTATTACAGTGTTTTCGGTGCTGTTTGTGGAAAATAAGTGACCATGGGCCCCAAGAAAGCTTCTAGTGCCAACCCTACACCTCAAAGGGTAAGAATACCCATTGAAATGAAGAAAGAGATCATTGATAAGTATGAAAGTGGAGTACGTATCACCGACCTGGTCAGGTTGTACAAGAAACCAAAATCAACCATCGCTTCTATTGTGGGCAAGAAAACGGCAATCAAGGAAGCTGTTGTTGCCAAAGGTTTAACTGTGTTTTCGAAACAAAGATCGCAAGTGATGGAAGATGTTGAGAGACTCTTATTGGTGTGGATAAATGAAAAACAGCTAGCAGGAGATAGCGTCTCTCAAGCGATCATATGTGAAAAGGCTAGGAAGTTGCATGACGATTTAATTAAAAAAATGCCTGCAACTAGTGATGATGTGAGTGAATTTAAGGCCAGCAAAGGTTGGTTTGAGAGATGTAAGTAGCGTAGTGGCATCCATAGTGTGATACGGCATGGTGAGGCTGCCAGTTCGGACCACAAAGCGGCTGAAAAATATGTGCATGAATTCAAGGAGTACATAGAAACTGAAGGACTGGAACCTGAACAAGTGTTTAATTGTGATGAAACAGGCCTGTTCTGGAAGAAAATGCCAAGCAGGACCTACATTACTCAGGAGGAAAAGGCACTCCCAGGACATAAGCCTATGAAAGACAGGCTTACTTTGTTGATGTGTGCCAATGCTAGTGGTGATTGCAAAGTTAAGCCTTTATTAGTGTATCACTCTGAAACTCCCAGAGCGTTCAGGCAAAAGAATGTCCTCAAGGATAATTTGTGTGTGCTGTGGAGGGCAAACAGTAAGGCATGGGTCACTAGGGAATTTTTCTATAACTGGTTACACCATGCATTTGCCCCCAATGTGAAAGATTACCTAACTGAAAAGAAATTAGACCTTAAGTGCCTCCTGGTGTTAGACAATGCCCCTGGTCATCCTACAGACGTGGCAGAGCGACTTTATGGGGACATGAGCTTCATTAAGGTGAAGTTTTTGCCTCCTAATACCACTCCTCTCCTGCAGCCCATGGACCAGCAGGTCATTTCCAACTTCAAGAAACTGTACACAAAAGCTCTGTTTCAAAAGTGCTTTGAAGTGACCACAGACACTCGATTGACTCTAAAAGAGTTTTGGAAGGATCACTTTAATATCCTCAATTGTGTAAACCTTATAGGTAAGGCTTGGGAGGGAGTGACTAAGAGAACCTTGAACTCTGCTTGGAAGAAACTGTGGCCAGAATGTGTAGACAAAAGGGATTTTGAAGGGTTTGAGGCTAACCCTGAGAGGAGTAGTATACCAGTTGAGGAATCAATTGTGGAATTGGGGAAGTCCTTGGGGTTGGAGGTTAGTGGGGAGGATGTGGAAGAGTTGGTGGAGGAGGACAATGAAGAACTAACCACTGATGAGCTGATAGATCAACTTCAAGAGCAAGAGGCCAGACCTGGGGAAACTGGTTCAAAGGAGGGGAGAGAGAAATTGAAGGAATTGCCTACTTCAAAGATTAAGGAAATGTGTGCAAAATGGCTTGAAGTGCAAACCTTTTTTGATGAAAATCACCCTCACACAGCTATTGCAAGCCGTGCTGGTGACTGTTACAATGACACTGTTGTGAACCACTTTAGACAAATCATAAAGGAACGAGAGGTACAGGCCACTATGGACAGATATGTTGTGCGAAAGAAGTCCAGTGACTCTGAAGCTGGTCCTAGTGGCATTAAAAGAAGAAGGGAAGTAACCCCAGAAAAGGACTTGCTACCTCAAGTCCTAATGGAAGGGGATTCCCCTTCTAAACACTAACACTCTCTCTCCCCTCCTCCCATCCCATCAATCATCACCAGATCTTCAATAAAAGTAAGTGTCATGTAATTGTGCATGCCTTTTTCAGTTTGTGTGTACTAAAATTAACATTTTTTTGTGGTAAAAAAAATTTTTTTTCATACTTTTGGGTGTCTTGCACGGATTAATTTTATTTCCATTATTTCTTATGGGGAAAATTAATTCGCATAGCGAACATTTCGCATAACGACCAGCCCTCTTGCACGGATTAAGTTCGCTATGCGGGGGTCCACTGTATATAGAAAGCCCCTTGTTATGCAGAATATTTCTGGCAAATTAAGTCAATTTTGTCCCCAGGATGCAACCCACACCAGTCAACAAACACCCAGGTACCTACTTTACTGTTAGGTGAACACGGACAGCAGGAGTGCAAACCCTTTGACTGTTTCGGTCGTATAAATACATCTTACGAGCCAATGTTTCCGACATATTAATATGCATAAATTCTAGTGGCTTCAAATCAAGTGGAAGACAGCTGGTAGACCTACATGAGAGAGAATGGGGCTGTGTGGTGGGTGTGCACCCTGTGAAAAAAATCTGGGACTCAGTGGTGCATTGTGGGAATGCCATCTTGGTAGTCCATTTTCACTATGTCTCGCGGTGAGAAGAACCTCGCTCCTCGGCGGATTGGAGGTCTACTGTTCCCAAGTGAAAGTTCTAACAGCAATAGAAGTGCCAGTGAAAGTGAATTTCGTGGTTTTAGAGAGGGTGTGACCAAAAGCAATGCCCAGGATAACATAATTAGTGATGAAAACCCAGATGACCCACAACCATCCACCTCTGGTGCTGGTACATCTCATTCATGTTCACCTGTACCAGGACAAAAAAGGAAACTATTTCCCCGTTTACAGGACTCAGATCTGAGCAGTGAAAGTGATAATGGCAGTGATTTCAAAGTTACTGAAAGCAGCTCGAGTTGCGACAGTGAGGGGGAATATTCACCAGTGAAACGGCAGTATGTACGACGCAGCATGTGTTCTGCTTGTGTGCCTTATGCCCTTCCAAGGCAAAGGAGTAAATCTGGGAATACATCCTGTGGCCCTACACCATGACCTGACAGTGAAGATGATGATATTGTTACAATGGGGATTTGTAATGTGTGTGGGGAAGAAGGTGATGATGTTGGCGGTGGCATGAGTCATGTGGCACCAGCAGCAGGCCACGCTACTACTGACGCTGCTGACTCTGCACAAGCACAACCAGCCTCACCCAACCCCACACTCCCACAACATCCACAACCACAACCACAACCTGCACAACCACGACCACATTCCAATATCCAGAACCCACCAGCAGACTGCATCTGGGATTGGCAGCAAGGTGACAATTTTATTCCCAATCCCCACGACTTTGATGAAACACAAAGTGGAATGCGGCCATGTTGTACACTTGGGAACAATGCCACTGAACTAGAATGCTTTCAGTTATTCTTTGATGAACCCCTGATGGAAATTATTGTCAGGGAAAGCAACACATACTATGAGTACACCATGGCAAATACAATTCTTTCACCAAGGTCACGGCTATACCAGTGGAAAGATACAACTGTGGCAGAGATGTACCTGTTCTTTGCCATAACAATGCTTATGCTACATGTGTACAAGCACACTGTCACCACATACTGGCCAATGGAACACCTGATTTCAACCCCAGGTTTTAGTGATATTATAGGGGTGAATCGTTTTTTGATACTGTTAAGTATGTTACACTTTTCAGACAAAACAAGGCCTGACAGAAGCGACAGGTTATATAAGATGAGAAATATGTTTACGTACCTGAAACAGAAGTGTTGTATGTATTTTTATCCCTTCAGGAAGCTTGTTACTGATGAGTCTTTGATTTTGTTCAAAGGAAGACTCTCATTCAAGCAGTATATACCAAGCATGAGGAAATGCTCAGGTATAAAGTTATTTGTACTGTGTGATTGCGAAAGTGGTCTGGTTTTGGATATAATTGTGTACACTGGCAGTAATACATTGAGAGATACCAGGAAGTTATTGGGTATCTCTGGTGATGTGGTTAGAACAATGATGGAACCATATCTTGGTAAGGGGCATATATTATATACTGATAACTGGTACACAAGCCCCTTACTCAGTGATTTCTTGCGAGTGAACATGACAGACGTGTGTGGCACAGTGCGTGGTAATCGTAAGCATATGCCAAGGTTCGACGCTGGCACTCACAGAGGTGAGGTGCAGGCCTTTGCTGCCAATGACATCATGGCATTTCGGTGGCATGACAAACGTGATGTCACATTGCTGACATCAGTTCACTGAAATGAAATGGCAGACAGTAGCAGGCAGAATAGAGAGACCAATGAACCCATTCTAAAACCTGCAGCTGTCATGGACTACAACCTCAATATGCACTTAGTGGACAAATGTGACATGCAGATTGGGTTTGCTGATTTTGTACGCAAGAGTTGTAAGTGGTACATAAAACTCTTTTTCAATCTTCTTGATATTTCCATGCTGAATACTTATAACATATACAAGTTGAAGACCATCAACAAACCAAAATATGGTGAATTTTGTTTGTCAGTCATCAGACAAATAATATTCAAGTACCAAGGAGCAACACCTGCAATAGATCAGTGCCCACGAAATTACCAACACATGCCATCTCATTTGAGGCCTGGTGATCCCTACCCCATACAAATGCCTCCTACTGCTTTCAAGAAAAGTGCTCAGAAGAGGTGTTTTGTATGTGGACATACCACAAAACACCCACAAAAATGCAGAGACACTCATTTTATGTGTGAGGAGTGTCAAGTACCACTCTGCATATACCCATGTTTCAAAGATTTCCACAAGCTGCAGCAGTTCTAGGAAAGTGTTCAGTGACTGTATATATGTATATATATATTATAGAACAATAGTAATAAACAGCGTTTTGTATTGTTTGGTTGTGTAAACAAGTTTTATAACAATCTAATAGTGATAATGTTTGTGCAGTTATTGTGTTGTAAACAATGAGTGTATATTTGAACAATGCACCTTACTTTGGTCTCACAGGCCACATAAGTTACTTAGAAAAGAAAAATATTGGAGAAGACAAGAAACCTTCGAATTTGAGTAAATAAAAGAATACCGGGTGAGCAGCATTTGCTGCTGTTGCCATACGCGGCTCATTTTCTGCCAACGCTGCGCCTCTGTATCTCGGTAAGTACTGATGGTAAAAAAAATTTTTTAGGCTTAAAAAACTCAGTAAAATAATCCTATCATTTTGGTAAGACAAAATAATTTTTTTTTTCGAATATTTTGCGACACAGAATGACAGTTTCAGAAATGGGCTTGCGACAGTCAAAGGGTTAAGTAAACACGTCCTAATGTTTCCACCCATACTGGAGATCAAACCACGGACCTCAATGTGTGAGTTGAGTGCACTACCGAACTATGGGACACCTAAATTCAAATGGCCCTACTAACTGCAGCATCTGCACCCATCTTTCAGAGTACTGGCACTGTGCTTCCTACCTCCAAGACTCAAGTCTGGCTAACTGATTTCCCTAAAGCCCTTCTATACATTACCTTGCTCACACACTGATAACATGTCATATCCTAAAGCCTGTTTGTCTCCAATCACTTTTATCAAACATCCAACAATAAACCATCTCAGACCACTAATCACCCAACAAAAGGCTGCAGTCAGAATGATAACAAATTCCCACTACAGACAACACACTCCACCAATATTCAAAACTCTAAACCTACTCACAATTCAAAACATCCATACTTATTACTGCACCTACTACATACATAGAACACTTAACTCTGACATAAACCCTCCCCTCAAACATCTCCTTACCAACCTTAACAGAACACATGACCATAACACAAGGCACAGATTACTCTTTGATGTTCCTCGTGTCCATCTCACGCTATGCAAAAACTCAATGCACATAAAAGGCCCTAAAATCTGGAATTCATTACCTGTGAATATAAAAGAAACACTGTCTGTTTATAAATTCAAGTCTCTTCTCAAAAATCACTTACTCACCCACAACTAAATAAATACTGAATAACTGTATCTTATAAATTGTATCTCATATATGTTTCTCATTATTGTATCTCATAAATGTCAACCTGTGACCCAATCAAACTTTGTTACTATTTAACTTCATTACCTAACAGAATACTCCATTCTACTGATTACACAGCAACACAGTAAATGACCACATGACCTGTCTTTGTAATACTCATTTGTACTCAATTGTTATCTGTTTTACAATAATTTTTGTACCACTGAATATACCATTGCTTAGTTAATCTTAAGTTAATTTTAAGCCTGCCCAGAAATAAATAAATAAATACTGATTGTACAGCAATGCAAGCAACCATACGACCTTGTGCTTAATTGTTATCTGTTTACAATAATATTTTACCACTGAATACTTCATTGCTTAGTTAATCGTAAGTTAATTTTAAGCCTGCCCGTAATGCTATGCATTCAAGTGGCTTTGGCATGCTGCATTTAACTGTATTCTTTTGTACTTCTCTGTATCATGTTCAAATTAATAAATAAATAAATAAAAAATAAATCCTTTGCAACCTCCTGGAATGATTACCATTCCTTCTTTCTACCCCTGATTTATACACTTTCTTAATCATCCTATTCTCCTAAATCCTTCCTAAAAGAGCTATCTATATCAACAACCCTTCCTCCATTCACTGAATTATACTTTTTTTAAACTCAGATTCTCTTTCAATTTCCACACTCCTAATTCTCTGCATATTATTTGTATCACATATTGCTCACAAATATGACATTTCCGTTGCTTCCAGCCTCCTCCTCACTGTGATGTTGAAACATTAAGCTGTTAGCATCCCTCCTAAATTGAAAGCTCCTTCAGTGTCAATATTTAAAAAAAAAAAAAAAAATCTAAAACAACAGGTAGTATTTTTTTGAATATGACAAAAATGTAAAATTTGATACAATATTAACCTTTTCAGGGTCCGTCCCGTAGATCTACGGCTTCACGTTGAGTGTCCAAACCGTAGATCTACGCCAAAATTCTAGCGCTGTCAAATTTAGCGCGAAAACGCTCATAGGACTACATGTGAGAGAATGGGTCTGCGTGGTGGGTGTGCGCCATAAACAAAAAATCTAGGCGCCCGCATAGCATTGTGGGAACGCCGGCTCAGTTACCCTTCTTCACCATGCCTCGTCGAAAGTCAGCTCTCACTCCCCGGAAAATTAGGACTCTCCTCTTCCTATCTGATAGTTCTGACAGTGATGGAAGTGGAAATGAAGACGAATTCTACGGCTCTGATCAGTTAGTGACCGAAAAGAATGACCAGGATATCGATAATAGTGCAGAAAACCCTGACGATCCTCAACCTTCTACCTCTGGTGTGGGCACTCGTGACTCACGGTCGGTTGTTCCTCAACGTAAGAGAAAACTAATATTTTCGCGTGGCCAGGCCTCTGACTTCAGTAATGACGATGATAGTGACGTGGATTGTGATTTTATTGCGCTCGACGATCATTCGAGTAGTGATAGTGAGGAATCATATTCACCAGTGAAGCGTCGGTATGTTCGCCGCCACATGCGCTCGGGTAGTGTACCCTATGCTGTGCCCAGGGGATGGAGTACATCCCGGAGTACATCCCGTGGCCCTACACCAGTTTTAGGTAGTGATAGTGAGGATGATGTGGCTACACTTGGCATGGATAGACCACAGGCATCAGTGGATGGTGTTAGTGGTGATGGTAGTGGCACCGCCATGCGTGACTCACCAGCCCACGCTGGGTCCCACACTGCTGACTCGTCAGTTCAAGGACAAAGCGGAGCGTCAGCCACCAGCCCACCACAACCACAACCACCTGCACAACCAGCCTATGATGTCCAGTATCCACCAGCAACCCGTATCTGGGATTGGCAGCAAAATCCCAATTTTGTTCCCAAACCTCACCACTTTGATGACTCTCAAAGTGGAATTCTACCTACTTGTCCCCTTGGAACCACGGCCAATGAACTGGAATTCTTTGAATTATTCTTTGACCAGCCATTGATGGAAACTATTGTCAGGGAAAGTAATAAGTATTTTGAGTACACCATGGCAAATACGATCTTATCACCACAGTCAAGACTACACAGGTGGAAAGAGAAGACTGTTGCAGAAATGTATTTGCTTTTTGCAACAATAATGCTTATGCCTCATGTGTATAAGCATAATATAAAAGCATACTGGTCCACAGATCGGCTAATTTCTACCCCGGTCTTCAATGAAATCATACCAGTGAACAGGTTTATCTTACTCTTACGTATGTTGCACTTCTCTGACAAAACCAGGCCTGACAGAAGTGACAGGTTATACAAGATTAGAAATGTTTTCATGTATCTCAAACAAAAGTTCAGCATATACTTTTATCCATTCAAGAATCTTGTAATTGACGAGTCTTTGATTTTGTTCAAAGGTAGACTGTCATTCAAGCAGTATATACCGAGCAAGAGGAAACACTTTGGTTTGGTATAAAACTGTTTGTAATCTGTGATTGTGACAGTGGCCTGGTGTTGGATATTGTTGTATACACAGGTAGTAAAACATTGAAAGATACCAAGATGTTATTGGGTATCTCAGGTGACGTAGTGAGAAACATGATGGCACCTTATCTTGGTAAGGGGCATACATTATATACCAATAACTGGTACACAAGCCCATTACTCAGTGATTTCATGCGAGTGAACAAGACAGATGTGTGTGGCACAGTGCGTTCTAATCGTAAACATATGCCCAGGCTCAACGCAGGTTCTCGTGGTGATGACGTGCAGGTGTTTACTGCCAATGACATCATGGCATTACGGTGGCATGACAAATGAGATGTCACATTGTTGACAACCATTCACCGTAATGAAATGCAAGACAGTGGCAAAGTTGATCGAGTGACTAATGAACGTATTCAAAAACCAGTGACAGTGATTGATTATACACAAAACATGCGCTTGATTGACAAATGTAACATGCAGATTGGTTTTGTTGACTGTGTTCGTAAGAGTTACAAGTGGTACATGAAACTTTTCTTCCATCTCATGGACATTTCAATGCTCAATGCATATAATATGTACCAAATAAAGACTGGCAACAAACCACCGTATGGTGAATTTTGTTTGTCTGTTGTCAGACAACTCATAATGAAGTACCAGGTAACAACACCTGCTATACAACAAGGTCCTCGAATTCCTCAGGATATACCCAAGCAGTGAAGAGTTTTTACGAGGATAGTGAGGCTCAATTTAGAGTATGTAGGAAAGAGGGAAATTATTTCCCAGTAAAAGTAGGCCTTAGACAAGGATGTGTGATGTCACCGTGGTTGTTTAATATATTTATAGATGGGGTTGTAAGAGAAGAAAATGCGAGGGTCTTGACAAGAGGCGTGGAGTTAAAAGATAAAGAATCACACACAAAGTGGGAGTTGTCACAGCTGCTCTTTGCTGATGACACTGTGCTCTTGGGAGATTCTGAAGAGAAGTTGCAGAGATTGGTGGATGAATTTGGTAGGGTGTGCAAAAGAAGAAAATTAACCCTTTGAGGGTTTTCGTCGTACTAGTACGTCTTACGCGTAGGGGTTTTTGACGTACTAGTACGCATAAATTCTAGCGGCCTCAAATCTCGCGCGAAAAGGCTGATAGGCCTAGGTGTGAGAGAATGGGTCTGCGTGGTCAGTGTGCGCGGTAGAAAAAAAAATCTGGGACCCAGTGGTGCATTGTGGGAATGCCCTCTTAGTAAACAATGTCCACCATGCCTCGCGGTAAGAAGCTCCTCACTCCTCGGCGAATTGGGACACTTTTGTTCCCCAGTGACAGTTCTAATAGTGATGGAAGTGCCAGTGAAGATGAGTTTCGTGGTTTTAGTGAGGTTTTGACCGAAACTAATGACCATAATATCGGTAATAGTGAAGAAAACCCAGACGACCCTCAGCCTTCCACCTCTGGTGCTGGGGCCTCGTGTTCACGTTCAGTTGTTCCAGAACCCAAGAGGAAACTTCTATTTTCCCAAATCCCAGACTCAGATGAGAGCATGGGTGATGATAGTGATAGTGAATATGAACTACAAGCTCTTCAAACTAGTTCCAGTAGTGATAGTGAAGTGCAATATTCCCCAGTGAAGCGTCAGTATATACGACGATATATGCGCTCTGGAAGTGTGCCATATGCTATTCCAAGGGGAAGGAGTGTATCTCGGAGTACATCCCGTGGCTGTACAACAGGAACAGACAGTGAAAATGACGAAGATACTGTTGCAATTGGGATGGAAAATGTGCGTGGTGGTAGTGGTGCCGGTGGTGAGGCACCAGCAGTGGGCCATGTTGCCACCCACGCTGCCACCCACACCGCTGCCTCAGCTGATCTAGAACAAAGGCCACCATCCCCCACTCCCCCACCACACCAGCCTCCACAACCACAACCTCCACAACCACAACCACCTGTCATTGTCCAGTACCCACCAGCAGACCGCACCTGGGATTGGCAGGAAGCTGTCAATTTTGTTCCAAATCCCCACCAGTTTGATGGCAGCCAAAGTGGAATACGGCCATCTTGTGCACTTGGGAACAATGCCACTGAACTGGAATGTTTCGAGTTATTCTTTGACGAACCACTGATGAAAAGTATTGTCATGGAAAGCAACACATACTACGAGTACACCATGGCAAACACAATACTTTCACCAAAATCACGTCTACACCAATGGAAGGAGGCAACTGTGGCTGAGCTGTATCTTTTCTTTGCCACAATAATGCTTATGCCACATGTGTATAAGCACAAAGTGAAATCATACTGGTCAACAGACCCCCTGATTGCAACACCAGGTTTCAGTGATATAATGCCAGTGAATCGATTTGTGCTAATGTTACGTATGCTTCACTTCTCAGATAAAACCAGGCCTGACAGAACTGACAGGTTATATAAGATTAGGAATGTGTTTGTGTATCTGAAACAGAAATTCAGTACTCATTTTTATCCCTTCAGGAAGCTTGTAATTGACGAGTCTTTGATTCTGTTCAAAGGAAGACTCTCTTTCAAGCAGTACATACCAAGCAAGAGGAAACGCTTTGGTATAAAGTTGTTTGTGCTTTGTGATTGTTACAGTGGTCTGGTATTGGATATTATTGTGTACACTGGAAGTTATACATTGCAAAATACCAGGAAGTTATTGGGCATCTCAGGTGATGTGGTTCGAACAATGATAGAACCATACCTTGGTAAGGGGCATATATTATATACAGATAACTGGTACACAAGCCCCTCACTCAGTGATTTTTTGCGAGTGAACATGACAGATGTGTGTGGCACAGTGCGTGCAAATCGAAAACATATGCCCAGGTTTGATGCTGGCACTCGCAGAGGTGAGGTGCAGGCGTTTGCTGCCAATGACATCATGGCATTTCGGTGGCATGACAAACGAGATGTCACACTGTTGTCATCAATTCACCCTAATGAAATGGCAGACAGTGGCAGGCAGCATAGAGAGAGAAATGAACCCATTCTAAAACCTGCAGCTGTGATTGATTACACCTTCAACATGCGTTCAGTGGACAAATGTGACATGCAGATTGGGTTTGCTGATTGTGTTCGCAAGAGTTATAAGTGGTACATCAAACTGTTTTTCCATCTTCTGGACATTTCCATGCTCAATGCTTATAATATGTATAAGATGAGCACCAGAAACAAACCACAGTACGGCGAATTCTGTTTGTCTGTCATCAGACAAATAGTATTCAAGTACCAAGGAAATGCACCTGCAATTGACCGCCCACCAAATTATCAACAACTACCTGCTCGTCTGAAGCATGGTGATCACTTCCTGGTAAAACTGCCTGCTACTGCTTTGAAGAAAAAGGCTCAGAAGAGGTGTTACGTCTGTTCACATACAAAAAAACGCCCACGACAACGCAGAGACACTCGTTTTATGTGTGAGGAGTGCAAAACTCCACTGTGCATGACACCATGTTTCAAAGAGTTCCACAGGCTGCAGAACTTCTAGAAACATGTCCTGTGACTGTATATGTGTATATAAAATATAGAAAAATAGTAATAAACAACATTTCATATTGTTTGTTTGTGTAAATATTTTCTGTAAACAAAATAATGACAACAGTGTTTACGCCCTTATTGTGTAGTATTGAAAAAGAAATAACTTACAAAATACTGATCATGTTGGCCTCAGAGGCCATAAAAGTTACTCAGAAAAAGAAAAATTGAAAAAAAATTGAAAATAGTACATAAAAAAGTAAATAGAAAAATACCGGGTGACGGCAGTCGGCGATGTTACCATATGTTGTTCAATTTTGGGAAATTTCACACCTCCATATCTCGGTAAGTATTGACGCTAAAATTTTTTTGTTTAGCCTATAATGTTTAGAAAAAAATACTCTATTTTTTCATAAGAAAAAATAATTTTTTTTTTTTGAAATTTGGCCGACCCTGAGAACGAGTTTCGGAGAGGGCCTGTCGACCCTCAAAGGGTTAAAGGTGAATACAAGAAAGAGTAAGGTTATGAGGATAACAAAAAGATTAGGTGATGAAAGATTGAATATCAGATTGGAGGGAGAGAGTATGGAGGAGGTGAATGTATTCAGATATTTGGGAGTGGACGTGTCAGCGGATGGGTCTATAAAAGATGAGGTGAATCATAGAATTGATGAGGGAAAAAGAGTGAGTGGTGCACTTAGAAGTCTGTGGAGACAAAGAACTTTGTCCTTGGAGGCAAAGAGGGGAATGTATGAGAGTATAGTTTTACCAACGCTCTTATATGGGTGTGAAGCATGGGTGATGAATGTTGCAGCGAGGAGAAGGCTGGAGGCAGTGGAGATGTCATGTCTGAGGGCAATGTGTGGTGTGAATATAATGCAGAGAATTCGTAGTTTGGAAGTTAGGAGGAGGTGCAGGATTACCAAAACTGTTGTCCAGAGGGCTGAGGAAGGGTTGTTGAGGTGGTTCGGACATGTAGAGAGAATGAAGCGAAACAGAATGACTTCAAGAGTGTATCAGTCTGTAGTGGAAGGAAGGCGGGGCAGGGGTCGGCCTAGGAAAGGTTGGAGAGGGGGTAAAGGAGGTTTTGTGTGCGAGGGGCTTGGACTTCCAGCAGGCATGCGTGAGCGTGTTTGATAGGAGTGAATGTAGACAAATGGTTTTTAATACTTGACGTGCTGTTGGAGTGTGAGCAAAGTAACATTTATGAAGGGGTTCAGGGAAACCGGCAGGCCGGACTTGAGTCCTGGAGATGGGAAGTACAGTGCTTGCACTCTGAAGGAGGGGTGTTAATGTTGCAGTTTAAAAACTGTAGTGTAAAGCACCCTTCTGGCAAGACAGTGATGGAGTGAATGATGGTGAAAGTTTTTCTTTTTCGGGCCACCCTGCCTTGGTGGGAATCGGCCAGTGTGATAAAAAAAAAAATAATACCCAAGCATTTGAGGAGGGAAGGTGATCATTTCATAATACAACTTCCTTCAACTCAGAAGAAATTTGCTCAGAAGAGATGTGTTGTCTGTGCACAAACAAAACGACGGCAACAAAGACGCAAAGACACTCGGTTTGTGTGTGAGGAATGTAAGGTGCCTCTGTGTATGGTGCCTTGTTTCAAGGAGTTCCACAAGCTCCAGCAGTTCTAAAACCATGTCCAGTGATTGTAAATATGTAAATATATGATAGAACATTAGTATTATACAAGATTTGTGCATGTTTTTTGTAATAAACAACAGTGGTAAACAATAATATGATAATAACTTTAGTGCGGTTATTGTGATCAATACAGTGAGTTTATATATATACATTATATACAGTATTGGTCTCTCAGGCCCCAAATGTTAGTAGGAATAGAAAAAAATTGGAAAAGAAAAGAAAAAAATATAAAAACCGCAAAATAATGTAATGCGCGTATGTGGAATTCGTCGATGTTGCCGCCACCACATCATTTTTGACAAACTTCTTGGCACTGTATCTCGGTAAGTACTGTTCAGAATTTTTTTTTTGTCTTATTACCTTCACAAAAATATGCTCTTTAATTCTGTAAGAAAAAATAATTTTTTTTTTCTCGAAATTTCTTGGACACTGGAGCACCACTTCAGATTTTGGCCTTGGACCCTGAAGGGGTTAAGGGATTTACATAGGCATAAAGCTGGAGGTTGAGGAGCACTTTATGCAACTGCAATTTCACCCACTTTGAAACCTATTCCGGTAATTAAAGTGCCTCAATTCTCAGCTGTTTAATTAGTATGCCTTTAGTCCTATCCAGTGATGGCAAAAAATTGTCCATTCAACCATTAGAACTACGTACTCTAATAATCCTTGCGCTGTGCTTTATGTAGATCTAAATCACTGATGCCAGAATTGCTTCATCAATCTATGTTTTGAGGTCAGCTCATTTGGATAAGCTGTGAGCAGTAAATTTTGGCCTAGACATGAGATAATAGGTCTAAACAGTGAGTATGCACAGTATAAAAAAAAAAAATCCTGCCCTATTGGCGAATACCAGGAAAAGTAAAACTCTGACCTTGTGTTTGGTTTAAAATAGGAACTTTGAGGTGTTTTCTATGACGGTTTTTATAATTTTATTGGCAATTTTTTGAATGGAAGATATACTACTGACAGAGATGATTTTTGTTGGTTTCAGGAGCAGTAGTAGTTTGAAATTGGGCTTAAAGTAGTGGAGATATTTGATTTTTGCTCATTTTCCTATGGACAGGTAAAGCCCCCTACACCTCCTGGTCTGTTTTATGGGTTTTTACTAGGTGTGTTTCAATTCTTGGGATGCCATAACCATGATCAACCATTCCTGGTTATATTTTCTTATATGAAAATGGGGTAAATCTTCGATTTTTAATGTGATGATGAATTCAAAATGGAAAATAAGTGTAATACAGGAGAGGCTTGGGGATGTGATTAATGAACAGAGGAAATGTTGTTTTAGTGCTTGTAATGTCTAGTGTTTATTTTGGACTCCTTTTAAATAGGAATTTTTTTAATTTTGTGTAAAATTGGTGAAATTCTCTGCACTTTATAGAGTAGTTTTGATAACTGAACAGAAGACATGCTAGAGAAATAGGTAAAAATTTGGTTGAATTGACCAAAGGCTTAACCCTTTCAGGGTCCGTCCCGTAGATCTACGGCTTCACGTTGAGTGTCCAAACCGTAGATCTACGCCAAAATTCTAGCGCTGTCAAATTTAGCGCGAAAACGCTCATAGGACTACATGTGAGAGAATGGGTCTGCGTGGTGGGTGTGCGCCATAAACAAAAAATCTAGGCGCCCGCATAGCATTGTGGGAACGCCGGCTCAGTTACCCTTCTTCACCATGCCTCGTCGAAAGTCAGCTCTCACTCCCCGGAAAATTAGGACTCTCCTCTTCCTATCTGATAGTTCTGACAGTGATGGAAGTGGAAATGAAGACGAATTCTACGGCTCTGATCAGTTAGTGACCGAAAAGAATGACCAGGATATCGATAATAGTGCAGAAAACCCTGACGATCCTCAACCTTCTACCTCTGGTGTGGGCACTCGTGACTCACGGTCGGTTGTTCCTCAACGTAAGAGAAAACTAATATTTTCGCGTGGCCAGGCCTCTGACTTCAGTAATGACGATGATAGTGACGTGGATTGTGATTTTATTGCGCTCGACGATCATTCGAGTAGTGATAGTGAGGAATCATATTCACCAGTGAAGCGTCGGTATGTTCGCCGCCACATGCGCTCGGGTAGTGTACCCTATGCTGTGCCCAGGGGATGGAGTACATCCCGGAGTACATCCCGTGGCCCTACACCAGTTTTAGGTAGTGATAGTGAGGATGATGTGGCTACACTTGGCATGGATAGACCACAGGCATCAGTGGATGGTGTTAGTGGTGATGGTAGTGGCACCGCCATGCGTGACTCACCAGCCCACGCTGGGTCCCACACTGCTGACTCGTCAGTTCAAGGACAAAGCGGAGCGTCAGCCACCAGCCCACCACAACCACAACCACCTGCACAACCAGCCTATGATGTCCAGTATCCACCAGCAACCCGTATCTGGGATTGGCAGCAAAATCCCAATTTTGTTCCCAAACCTCACCACTTTGATGACTCTCAAAGTGGAATTCTACCTACTTGTCCCCTTGGAACCACGGCCAATGAACTGGAATTCTTTGAATTATTCTTTGACCAGCCATTGATGGAAACTATTGTCAGGGAAAGTAATAAGTATTTTGAGTACACCATGGCAAATACGATCTTATCACCACAGTCAAGACTACACAGGTGGAAAGAGAAGACTGTTGCAGAAATGTATTTGCTTTTTGCAACAATAATGCTTATGCCTCATGTGTATAAGCATAATATAAAAGCATACTGGTCCACAGATCGGCTAATTTCTACCCCGGTCTTCAATGAAATCATACCAGTGAACAGGTTTATCTTACTCTTACGTATGTTGCACTTCTCTGACAAAACCAGGCCTGACAGAAGTGACAGGTTATACAAGATTAGAAATGTTTTCATGTATCTCAAACAAAAGTTCAGCATATACTTTTATCCATTCAAGAATCTTGTAATTGACGAGTCTTTGATTTTGTTCAAAGGTAGACTGTCATTCAAGCAGTATATACCGAGCAAGAGGAAACACTTTGGTTTGGTATAAAACTGTTTGTAATCTGTGATTGTGACAGTGGCCTGGTGTTGGATATTGTTGTATACACAGGTAGTAAAACATTGAAAGATACCAAGATGTTATTGGGTATCTCAGGTGACGTAGTGAGAAACATGATGGCACCTTATCTTGGTAAGGGGCATACATTATATACCAATAACTGGTACACAAGCCCATTACTCAGTGATTTCATGCGAGTGAACAAGACAGATGTGTGTGGCACAGTGCGTTCTAATCGTAAACATATGCCCAGGCTCAACGCAGGTTCTCGTGGTGATGACGTGCAGGTGTTTACTGCCAATGACATCATGGCATTACGGTGGCATGACAAATGAGATGTCACATTGTTGACAACCATTCACCGTAATGAAATGCAAGACAGTGGCAAAGTTGATCGAGTGACTAATGAACGTATTCAAAAACCAGTGACAGTGATTGATTATACACAAAACATGCGCTTGATTGACAAATGTAACATGCAGATTGGTTTTGTTGACTGTGTTCGTAAGAGTTACAAGTGGTACATGAAACTTTTCTTCCATCTCATGGACATTTCAATGCTCAATGCATATAATATGTACCAAATAAAGACTGGCAACAAACCACCGTATGGTGAATTTTGTTTGTCTGTTGTCAGACAACTCATAATGAAGTACCAGGTAACAACACCTGCTATACAACAAGGTCCTCGAATTCCTCAGGATATACCCAAGCAGTGAAGAGTTTTTACGAGGATAGTGAGGCTCAATTTAGAGTATGTAGGAAAGAGGGAAATTATTTCCCAGTAAAAGTAGGCCTTAGACAAGGATGTGTGATGTCACCGTGGTTGTTTAATATATTTATAGATGGGGTTGTAAGAGAAGAAAATGCGAGGGTCTTGACAAGAGGCGTGGAGTTAAAAGATAAAGAATCACACACAAAGTGGGAGTTGTCACAGCTGCTCTTTGCTGATGACACTGTGCTCTTGGGAGATTCTGAAGAGAAGTTGCAGAGATTGGTGGATGAATTTGGTAGGGTGTGCAAAAGAAGAAAATTAACCCTTTGAGGGTTTTCGTCGTACTAGTACGTCTTACGCGTAGGGGTTTTTGACGTACTAGTACGCATAAATTCTAGCGGCCTCAAATCTCGCGCGAAAAGGCTGATAGGCCTAGGTGTGAGAGAATGGGTCTGCGTGGTCAGTGTGCGCGGTAGAAAAAAAAATCTGGGACCCAGTGGTGCATTGTGGGAATGCCCTCTTAGTAAACAATGTCCACCATGTCTCGCGGTAAGAAGCTCCTCACTCCTCGGCGAATTGGGACACTTTTGTTCCCCAGTGACAGTTCTAATAGTGATGGAAGTGCCAGTGAAGATGAGTTTCGTGGTTTTAGTGAGGTTTTGACCGAAACTAATGACCATAATATCGGTAATAGTGAAGAAAACCCAGACGACCCTCAGCCTTCCACCTCTGGTGCTGGGGCCTCGTGTTCACGTTCAGTTGTTCCAGAACCCAAGAGGAAACTTCTATTTTCCCAAATCCCAGACTCAGATGAGAGCATGGGTGATGATAGTGATAGTGAATATGAACTACAAGCTCTTCAAACTAGTTCCAGTAGTGATAGTGAAGTGCAATATTCCCCAGTGAAGCGTCAGTATATACGACGATATATGCGCTCTGGAAGTGTGCCATATGCTATTCCAAGGGGAAGGAGTGTATCTCGGAGTACATCCCGTGGCTGTACAACAGGAACAGACAGTGAAAATGACGAAGATACTGTTGCAATTGGGATGGAAAATGTGCGTGGTGGTAGTGGTGCCGGTGGTGAGGCACCAGCAGTGGGCCATGTTGCCACCCACGCTGCCACCCACACCGCTGCCTCAGCTGATCTAGAACAAAGGCCACCATCCCCCACTCCCCCACCACACCAGCCTCCACAACCACAACCTCCACAACCACAACCACCTGTCATTGTCCAGTACCCACCAGCAGACCGCACCTGGGATTGGCAGGAAGCTGTCAATTTTGTTCCAAATCCCCACCAGTTTGATGGCAGCCAAAGTGGAATACGGCCATCTTGTGCACTTGGGAACAATGCCACTGAACTGGAATGTTTCGAGTTATTCTTTGACGAACCACTGATGAAAAGTATTGTCATGGAAAGCAACACATACTACGAGTACACCATGGCAAACACAATACTTTCACCAAAATCACGTCTACACCAATGGAAGGAGGCAACTGTGGCTGAGCTGTATCTTTTCTTTGCCACAATAATGCTTATGCCACATGTGTATAAGCACAAAGTGAAATCATACTGGTCAACAGACCCCCTGATTGCAACACCAGGTTTCAGTGATATAATGCCAGTGAATCGATTTGTGCTAATGTTACGTATGCTTCACTTCTCAGATAAAACCAGGCCTGACAGAACTGACAGGTTATATAAGATTAGGAATGTGTTTGTGTATCTGAAACAGAAATTCAGTACTCATTTTTATCCCTTCAGGAAGCTTGTAATTGACGAGTCTTTGATTCTGTTCAAAGGAAGACTCTCTTTCAAGCAGTACATACCAAGCAAGAGGAAACGCTTTGGTATAAAGTTGTTTGTGCTTTGTGATTGTTACAGTGGTCTGGTATTGGATATTATTGTGTACACTGGAAGTTATACATTGCAAAATACCAGGAAGTTATTGGGCATCTCAGGTGATGTGGTTCGAACAATGATAGAACCATACCTTGGTAAGGGGCATATATTATATACAGATAACTGGTACACAAGCCCCTCACTCAGTGATTTTTTGCGAGTGAACATGACAGATGTGTGTGGCACAGTGCGTGCAAATCGAAAACATATGCCCAGGTTTGATGCTGGCACTCGCAGAGGTGAGGTGCAGGCGTTTGCTGCCAATGACATCATGGCATTTCGGTGGCATGACAAACGAGATGTCACACTGTTGTCATCAATTCACCCTAATGAAATGGCAGACAGTGGCAGGCAGCATAGAGAGAGAAATGAACCCATTCTAAAACCTGCAGCTGTGATTGATTACACCTTCAACATGCGTTCAGTGGACAAATGTGACATGCAGATTGGGTTTGCTGATTGTGTTCGCAAGAGTTATAAGTGGTACATCAAACTGTTTTTCCATCTTCTGGACATTTCCATGCTCAATGCTTATAATATGTATAAGATGAGCACCAGAAACAAACCACAGTACGGCGAATTCTGTTTGTCTGTCATCAGACAAATAGTATTCAAGTACCAAGGAAATGCACCTGCAATTGACCGCCCACCAAATTATCAACAACTACCTGCTCGTCTGAAGCATGGTGATCACTTCCTGGTAAAACTGCCTGCTACTGCTTTGAAGAAAAAGGCTCAGAAGAGGTGTTACGTCTGTTCACATACAAAAAAACGCCCACGACAACGCAGAGACACTCGTTTTATGTGTGAGGAGTGCAAAACTCCACTGTGCATGACACCATGTTTCAAAGAGTTCCACAGGCTGCAGAACTTCTAGAAACATGTCCTGTGACTGTATATGTGTATATAAAATATAGAAAAATAGTAATAAACAACATTTCATATTGTTTGTTTGTGTAAATATTTTCTGTAAACAAAATAATGACAACAGTGTTTACGCCCTTATTGTGTAGTATTGAAAAAGAAATAACTTACAAAATACTGATCATGTTGGCCTCAGAGGCCATAAAAGTTACTCAGAAAAAGAAAAATTGAAAAAAAATTGAAAATAGTACATAAAAAAGTAAATAGAAAAATACCGGGTGACGGCAGTCGGCGATGTTACCATATGTTGTTCAATTTTGGGAAATTTCACACCTCCATATCTCGGTAAGTATTGACGCTAAAATTTTTTTGTTTAGCCTATAATGTTTAGAAAAAAATACTCTATTTTTTCATAAGAAAAAATAATTTTTTTTTTTTTGAAATTTGGCCGACCCTGAGAACGAGTTTCGGAGAGGGCCTGTCGACCCTCAAAGGGTTAAAGGTGAATACAGGAAAGAGTAAGGTTATGAGGATAACAAAAAGATTAGGTGATGAAAGATTGAATATCAGCTTGGAGGGAGAGAGTATGGAGGAGGTGAACGTATTCAGATATTTGGGAGTGGACGTGTCAGCGGATGGGTCTATAAAAGATGAGGTGAATCATAGAATTGATGAGGGAAAAAGAGTGAGTGGTGCACTTAGAAGTCTGTGGAGACAAAGAACTTTGTCCTTGGAGGCAAAGAGGGGAATGTATGAGAGTATAGTTTTACCAACGCTCTTATATGGGTGTGAAGCATGGGTGATGAATGTTGCAGCGAGGAGAAGGCTGGAGGCAGTGGAGATGTCATGTCTGAGGGCAATGTGTGGTGTGAATATAATGCAGAGAATTCGTAGTTTGGAAGTTAGGAGGAGGTGCAGGATTACCAAAACTGTTGTCCAGAGGGCTGAGGAAGGGTTGTTGAGGTGGTTCGGACATGTAGAGAGAATGAAGCGAAACAGAATGACTTCAAGAGTGTATCAGTCTGTAGTGGAAGGAAGGCGGGGCAGGGGTCGGCCTAGGAAAGGTTGGAGAGGGGGTAAAGGAGGTTTTGTGTGCGAGGGGCTTGGACTTCCAGCAGGCATGCGTGAGCGTGTTTGATAGGAGTGAATGTAGACAAATGGTTTTTAATACTTGACGTGCTGTTGGAGTGTGAGCAAAGTAACATTTATGAAGGGGTTCAGGGAAACCGGCAGGCCGGACTTGAGTCCTGGAGATGGGAAGTACAGTGCTTGCACTCTGAAGGAGGGGTGTTAATGTTGCAGTTTAAAAACTGTAGTGTAAAGCACCCTTCTGGCAAGACAGTGATGGAGTGAATGATGGTGAAAGTTTTTCTTTTTCGGGCCACCCTGCCTTGGTGGGAATCGGCCAGTGTGATAAAAAAAAAAATAATACCCAAGCATTTGAGGAGGGAAGGTGATCATTTCATAATACAACTTCCTTCAACTCAGAAGAAATTTGCTCAGAAGAGATGTGTTGTCTGTGCACAAACAAAACGACGGCAACAAAGACGCAAAGACACTCGGTTTGTGTGTGAGGAATGTAAGGTGCCTCTGTGTATGGTGCCTTGTTTCAAGGAGTTCCACAAGCTCCAGCAGTTCTAAAACCATGTCCAGTGATTGTAAATATGTAAATATATGATAGAACATTAGTATTATACAAGATTTGTGCATGTTTTTTGTAATAAACAACAGTGGTAAACAATAATATGATAATAACTTTAGTGCGGTTATTGTGATCAATACAGTGAGTTTATATATATACATTATATACAGTATTGGTCTCTCAGGCCCCAAATGTTAGTAGGAATAGAAAAAAATTGGAAAAGAAAAGAAAAAAATATAAAAACCGCAAAATAATGTAATGCGCGTATGTGGAATTCGTCGATGTTGCCGCCACCACATCATTTTTGACAAACTTCTTGGCACTGTATCTCGGTAAGTACTGTTCAGAATTTTTTTTTTGTCTTATTACCTTCACAAAAATATGCTCTTTAATTCTGTAAGAAAAAATAATTTTTTTTTTCTCGAAATTTCTTGGACACTGGAGCACCACTTCAGATTTTGGCCTTGGACCCTGAAGGGGTTAAGGGATTTACATAGGCATAAAGCTGGAGGTTGAGGAGCACTTTATGCAACTGCAATTTCACCCACTTTGAAACCTATTCCGGTAATTAAAGTGCCTCAATTCTCAGCTGTTTAATTAGTATGCCTTTAGTCCTATCCAGTGATGGCAAAAAATTGTCCATTCAACCATTAGAACTACGTACTCTAATAATCCTTGCGCTGTGCTTTATGTAGATCTAAATCACTGATGCCAGAATTGCTTCATCAATCTATGTTTTGAGGTCAGCTCATTTGGATAAGCTGTGAGCAGTAAATTTTGGCCTAGACATGAGATAATAGGTCTAAACAGTGAGTATGCACAGTATAAAAAAAAAAAATCCTGCCCTATTGGCGAATACCAGGAAAAGTAAAACTCTGACCTTGTGTTTGGTTTAAAATAGGAACTTTGAGGTGTTTTCTATGACGGTTTTTATAATTTTATTGGCAATTTTTTGAATGGAAGATATACTACTGACAGAGATGATTTTTGTTGGTTTCAGGAGCAGTAGTAGTTTGAAATTGGGCTTAAAGTAGTGGAGATATTTGATTTTTGCTCATTTTCCTATGGACAGGTAAAGCCCCCTACACCTCCTGGTCTGTTTTATGGGTTTTTACTAGGTGTGTTTCAATTCTTGGGATGCCATAACCATGATCAACCATTCCTGGTTATATTTTCTTATATGAAAATGGGGTAAATCTTCGATTTTTAATGTGATGATGAATTCAAAATGGAAAATAAGTGTAATACAGGAGAGGCTTGGGGATGTGATTAATGAACAGAGGAAATGTTGTTTTAGTGCTTGTAATGTCTAGTGTTTATTTTGGACTCCTTTTAAATAGGAATTTTTTTAATTTTGTGTAAAATTGGTGAAATTCTCTGCACTTTATAGAGTAGTTTTGATAACTGAACAGAAGACATGCTAGAGAAATAGGTAAAAATTTGGTTGAATTGACCAAAGGCTTAACCCTTTCAGGGTCCGTCCCGTAGATCTACGGCTTTATGTTGAGGGTCCAAACCGTAGATCTATGCCAAAATTCTAGCGGCGTCAAATTTAGGGCAAGAAGGCTGGCAGGCCTACATCTGAGAGAATGGGTCTGGGTGGTCAGTGTGCGCACTATAGAAAAAATCTGGATGCCTGCATGGCATTGTGGGAACGCCGTCAAAGTGCTTTGTTCATCATGCCTGGCGGCAAGGAAGCTCTCACTCCCCACTCACTCTCCTGGCGAATTCTGACTCTCCTCTTCACAACTTACAGTTCTAAGACTGATGGAAGTGGATCTGAAGAGGAATTTTATGGTTTTGAACCATATGGTACCACTGTACCATATGGTAAATTGGTACTATATGGTACAATGGTGCCATGTCATACAATGGTATCATATGGTACAATGGTACCATATGGTACAATGTACCATATAGTACATTGTATCATATGGTACATTATACCATATGGTACACTGTACCATATGGTACATTGTACAGGGACCCTAATGGAAATAAGTCTGACTTCTTTGGATATCCCAGGTTCTCCAAACATATGCTGCTATGTATGATAATCTATGTAACTTTATTTGTGTATACCTAAATAAACTTATGATGCCACATGTGCTCGAGTAAGTTTATTCAGGTGTATACAAATACAGTTACATAGATTATCATACATAGCAGCATATGTATAAAATCGTAGGATAACCCAAAAAAGTCAGGGTGACTTATTTCCATAGAGATCCCTGTATCTGTACCATATGGTGTCCTGTACCATATGGTACCCTGCACCATATGGTACCCTACACCATATGGTACCCTGTACTGTATGGTATCCCATACCATATAGTACAATGTACCATATGGTACCCTGTAACATATGATACCATGTACCATATGGTCAGAGATGTTGCTGCCACCAGGCAAGACTGAGTGAGTGACGACGCAAGCTAGCTAGTGACTCGGCAGTTTCTAAGACAAAGCGCTTTGTCATTCACCTCAAGGAACATGTCGAGTTCCTGTACATTTGTAAATACATAATAGAACATTACTAATATACAACATTTTTGTATATTTTTGTTGTAAACAATTATTGTAAACAAAATAATGATGAAAATATTAGTGTTTATTGTGTTGAATACAACAGTACCATGTTGTACATGGTACAATGTACCATAGGGTACCATTGCACCATATGGTACCATAAGGTACCATTGCACCATATGGTACCATAAGGCACTATTGAACCATATGGTACCATAGTACCAAATGGTGCCATTGTACCATATTCTACCATATGGTACCATTGTATCATATAGTGCCATTGTACCATATGGTACAATTGCACCCTATGGCACCATTGTACCATATGGTACTATATGGTACCATTGTATTCAACACAATAACCACACTAATATTTTCATCATTTTGTTTATAATAAACTTGTTAACAAGTTTTGTAAGCAATATAATGATAAACAAATTAGTGCAGTTATTGTGTTGAATACAATGAGTGTACACTTATACAATATACATTATATTGGTCTCATAAACCACAAATGTTACTAGAAAAAGAAAAAATTAGAAAAGAAAAGAAAAAAGTATAAAAAACGTAAATAAAAGAAAGCAATTTTGTGGAAGTCGCTGATGTTGCCGCCACCCGGTCATTTTGGGTCAACTTCCCGCCACTGTATCTCGGTAAGTATTGATCAGAATTTTTTTTTGTTTGTTTTATTACCTTCACAAAAATATTATCTTTAATTCTGTAAGAAAAAATATTTTTTTTTTTTTTCAAAATTTCTTGGACACTTGGGCACTCTTTCAGATTTTGGCCTTGGACCCTGAAAGGGTTAAAACAGGACTCAAAATTGGGTAACATCGCCAATGTGCAAACCACACCCAGACTACCAGACCTGCATAATTCTTTAAGTATTCCATCAAATTTCTTACATGAGGTGTTATCATCATCAAAAGATGATTCTCTACCATTACATTTTTTTTTTTTTGGGGGGGGGGGGGAATTGCCAGCACTGTGGGTAATTTTAATTCTGGGGCTTCCAGCAGTGAACAGGTTAAGTATCCAGGTGGTAATGCAGCCAATTTTACAATATTTTCAATAAATGTTTAAAAAAGAAAAAGTAAAAAACAAAAACTGCATGCATTCCAGCTACTATAGCAACCTTTTCTTTTGTTCATTAACCCTTTCACCATTGGTGCCGTAGTACTACAACTTACGACACAGTGTTGGTGCCGTAGTACTGTGCCAAAATTCTAGTGGCTTCAAATCTAGCTGGTAGGCCTACATGTAAGAGAATGGGTCTGCGTGGTCCATGTGCGCAGTATAAAAAAAAATCAGGGAACCAGCAGTGCATTGTTGGAATGCCATTTCAGTAGTCCTTGTTCAGCATGCCTAGCGGTAAGAAACATGTGACTCCCCGATGAATTTGGGACTCTTCTCTTCCCAAGTGATAGTTCTAACACAGATGGAAGTGTCAGTGAAGATGAATTTCATGGTTTTGAGGAGTTTGTGACCAAAAGCAATGCTCAGGGTACAAGATACTGATAGTGAAAAGGGAAGACAGCTTGGGTGTTGAGGAAGGCAGCTTGGATGGTGGGGAAGACAGCATGGAAGATGGTGTGGGTGGTTGAGAAGATGGTGTGTAAGTTTGTTCAGGTATACATGAATACAATTACATAGATGATGCATAGCAGCATGTGTAGAGAGCCTAGGATAACCAAAAAAAGTCAGTGTGACTTATTTCCAGCATGTGTGGTGGGGAAGACAGTGTGGCTGTGGGGAAGGCAGCATGGGTGTGGGGAAGGCAGCATGGGTGTGGGGAAGGCAGCATGAGTGGTGGGGAGGGCAGCACGGATGGCGGGGATGGTGTGGGTGGGGAAGGCAGCATGGATGGTGAGGATGATGGTGTGGGTGGGGATGATGGTGTGGATGAGGAAGACAGCATGGGTGACTGGGAAGACAGTGCGTAAATAAGTTTATTCAAGTATACACAAATGCAGTTACATAGATTATACATAGCAGCATGTGTAGAGAACCTAGAATAACCCAAAAAAGTCAAAGTGACTTATTTTCAGCATTTGTGGTGGGAAGACAGCGTGGGTGGTGGGGAAGATGGTGTGGGTGGGGAAGGCAGTGTGGGTTTGTATAAACAAGTTTTGTAAACGATATAATGATAATGTTTGTGCGGTTATTGTGTTGCATACGAGTGTATATACTATATACATTGTGCATTATACTGGTCTCACAGGTCATAAAAGTTACTTGAAAAAATAAAATATTAGAAAATAAAAAAAAATAAAATAAAAATAAAAATAACATTACCAAGTGAACGACAGTCGCCAATGCTGCCATAAGCATTTCACTTTCTGTCAACTTCACACCTCTACATCTTGGCAAGTACTGATTGCAAATTTTTTTTTTTTTTTAAACAATCAGAAATACTGATCACAATTTTTTTTTTAAACAATCAGAAAAATATTCTTAAGATTTTGGTAAGAAAAAAAAATTTTTCTTTTGAATATTTTTCGACACTGGGAGCAGGTTTGTGATCAGAGGTCTCGACAGTGAAATGGTTAATCAAGTCCCCAAACCTCTCCTATACAACATTTGTCCTCCATTTTGTATCCACCATCACACACACAAATTGAAACAATTTTTCAAACTTTTCAGATAATGTTTAGTCATGGTTTAGGATAGTCCAATAATTGAAGCTGACTTAGTAAAAACCCATAAAACAGACAGGAGGGGAAGGGGGGGGGATCCTTTGTCCTTCCTCAGGAAAACTGCCTAAACCTGACCATTTCTCACTAATTTACCCAATCCAACTCTTGTCCATTTTACCTATATGTCTTCCAGTCTGTTTACTGGACCAAGAAACAGCCAATATAACCATTAAACCCATTCATTATTTTAACCTGAATGCAGCCATGGGTCAGCTGTTCCTATCATGCACTTTTTTTTTACACTGTGCACACCCACAACACAGATCTGTTCTTACAGGTCTAGGTCACAATTTGTTGCTCACAGCAAATTTGAAAGTACAATGAATTATGGCCTCTCCTCACTTAACGACGGAGTTCCGTTCCTAAGACCATGTCGCTAAGTGAGGGGCATACTATAATGGTAGTGGGTTTGTGTCAACCATCTTTGATATTGTTTTAAAGTCACCTTTGCACCATTTATAACATTTCTGGTATGTACAGTGGAACCTCAAATTTCGAACATATCACTCATCGAACTCTTCGAAAATAGAACCCTTTTTTCGAACCAACTTTGTCCCTATTATCGAACTCACCCCTATGTTCAAACCGCTGGGTACCGGACCTGTCCGACAGCCTGCTCTGTCCGCGTCCCCACACAGGCGCCGTGAGCCAGTATGGTTTTCTTGATGCTTGAGTGAACACTAACCTGCGCTCTCATTCAAACATTTTACGATTATTTCATTATGTTTAGTGCTTGTGAGACTGTGAAACAAGCTACAATGGGCCCAAAGAAACTTGCTAGTGGTACCCCTGTGGTAAAGAAAGTGAGAAACACCACAGATGTGAAGAAGGAAATAATACAGAAGTGGAATGATGTCCAAATGTTTGTGGAGAAGTACCACCCTAAGCAAGCTGAAACAAGCCATCTTTGCACCAAGTTCAGTGATAAAACCATGTCCCATTGTAGGGAAATCTTAAAGAGGCACCAGAAACAGAGGACTGTGGACAGTTATTTTGTGAGACAGGGGTCCAGTGACTCTCAAGCTGGTCCTAGTGGCATTAAAAGACAGAGAAGGGAAGTAACCCCAGAGAGGGCTTTGATACCTGAAGTCCTCATGGAGGGGGATTCTCCTTCCAAACACTAACCCCAACTCCCTCTCTCCTCCTCCCTATCTTCCAGATGCCATCACCAATCTTCAATAAAGGTAAGTAAAATGTTATTTTATATGTTTATTTAAATCTATTAATACATAATTGAACACTATTTGTTGTGTGTATGTAAAACTACAATTAATCTATATAAAATGTATTTTTTGTGTGAATATTTTTGGGTTTCTGGAACGGATTAATTGTATTTCCACTGTTTCTTATGTGAAATACTGTTTCGCTTTTCAGACTTCGAATTTAGAACTAACTCCTGGAACGGATTAAGTTTGATATTTGTGGTTCCACTGTATACGTATTTTTAGATGTTTATACAGTAGTGTACTGTATATTGTAATAAATAGAACAGAGGAAATCAGCTTTAATATACATTATTTAGGTATGCATACTGGTCAGAGAGCCCATCGTAAGTCCAAGTCGTCAGTACACGAGTACATCACAACGTGAGAAGGGGCTGCATACGTACCAGGACATCCCAGACTCTGATCACCATTATAATCTAGTACATTACATTTTTTTTTCCTTATACTGATAGAGTATTTCCACAGATACCTGTCTCAACACTTAATCTATCTTATTCTCCTCTGTTTATTCCATGAGTCACCTTATCTTTATATAGATCCACTCTGCTGATACATCTGTACTCAAATATCTAAATACAGTACATTCACTTCCTCCAATCTTATGTCTAAGCTTTCAATGCTGCAAATTTTTCTTACTTTCATCATCTTGCTCATTTTTTAACATTCATTTTTTTTTTTAATTCCTGCTTTTATGCACATTACCAAATTCCTCCACCAACTTTTGCAACTCCTCTTCACTCTACCAGTAGTAGTGTTTAGGGAATGATACCAAAATTTTGTCCAATACTGATACTCAATTTTAGGTTGATACTGATACTATCAAAATTAGCCATTCCAGTGATACCAATACTATGGCACACCCTTAGAAGAGTTATCAGCAAACAGCATCTGTGACAACTACTATTTTGCATCATATTTATCATTTTGCAATCCCAAGCCTCTCCCCAACTCCCTAGCATTAACTTCTGTTATAACCCCATCTATAAATACTTGTACTATGCATTAACCCTTTGAGTGTCGAGACCCATGCTCGCAAACATGCTCATAGTGTTGAAGAATTTAAAAAAAAAAAAAATGATTTTCTCTTATGACGTGATAATCTTTTTCTGAAGGTAATGAAACCAAAAGTTCAAAATTTGATGAAAAACTTATGGAATTACACTCTCGCAAAGTTAGCAGTCTCGGCGTTATTTATGTATTAGAGATTTTGCCCACTTTGAGCGCTATTATGGGCTAATTCCTTTGTTCCAATTGACCAAACTCATATCTTTTTCTTTAGAACTCCTTTTATTCTATCGACTGAGTACAAGAAACCACCCATTTACCTATTTCAACTACACAAAAAAGTGATCAGAAATTACTAATTTGGCCAATTTCACACAAAATTCAAGAAAGGCCAATTTCAAAATAGGGCCAGTATAAACAATGCAGACATTCCTGGCACTAAAATAACATTTTCTCTGTTCATTAGTTATGTCTCCAGGCCCCTCTAATATTACATTTGAATTTTTATTCACACAAAAAAATTGATGATTTGTTATTCAGATTACTGCATAATTGTAATAATTGTATAAATAATATCAGCACATTCATGAATGCATATTAGACCCACCAGCTGACATGTAATGGATGCGTGACGTGATTTGTTTACTCTTGAACATCGTCAAAAATCAAACATTTCTGCTACTTTGAGCTCAATTTCAAGCTACTTTTAGCTGGTAAACTATTCAAAATCACCTCTGTTTCTGTAGTATATCTTCCATTCTATCAAATGAGACCACAAAAATGAGAATGCAACAATAAATACCATACAAAAGTAGATCATAAAGTCGCTGGTTTAAACCAAAAACATGGTCGCAGTTTTTTCTCATTATGCACTGCACGCTGCAGGATTTTTTATTCTGAGTACACTGACCATGTACACACATTCTCTCATATGTAGGCCTAACAGCTTTCTCCTGCATGATTTGAAGCCTCTAGAGTTTTGGCATAGTATTACTGGACCGACACTGAAGGGTTAAACAACTATGCTGATATCTCCTTCTCTCTTACATACCATAATCTGAGCCGCACACTCCATATAAACTATATTGCTTTTATTAAAGTTCTGTTTATTTCTAACATCTGCCACAATGCTGCCTTGTATCGTTTCATATGCCTTTTCTGAATTCATATATGTGGTAAATGGTTACTTACCCATATCTAAGTACTGTTCATTTACAAGTAAACAATCTACAAGCTCCTATCCTTCCTAAATCTTCTTTCTTCTTCTGCAATCCCACTATCTATCTTACTTTTAACTTTCAATAATAATTCGACCATACAGTTTACTCACCATGCTCAAGAGGCATTTATTTTTCTTAAACTCAACAGCAATCTCCAGCCAAGGAAGGGTGACCATAAGAAGAAAACATTCACCATCATTCATTCAATCACTGTCTTTCCTGAAATGCGATGACATCACAATCAGATTACCCTCTAATTCTTGGTCTTTTTCTTGTCCCCTTTTTCCTTATACATTAACCCTTTCACTGTCGCGGCCGTATATATATGTCTTACGAGGTACCATGTTTGACGTATATATACTCATAAATTCTAGTGGCTTCAAATCAAGCAGGAGAAAGCTGGTAGGCCCACATGTGAGAGAATGGGTCTGTGTGGTCAGAGTGCACCACATAAAAAAAATCCTGGAGCACGCAGTGAATAATGAGAAACAAAAACTCCGACCGTTTTTTTTTAAATTAAAATGCCGATTTTGTGGTCTATTTTTGTATAGTATTTATGGTTGTATTCTCGTTTTCTTGGTCTCATTTGATAGAATGGAAAACATATTATAGAAATAGAGGTGATTTTGATTGATTTTACTATAAAAAGAACCTGGAAATGGAGCTCAAAGTAGGGGAAATGTTTGATTTTTGCCAATGTTCAAAAGTAAACAAATGATGTCATTGTCCAATAAATGTCCAACTAGCCATTCTAATATGCAGTCATGAATGGGTTGATGTTATTTATACAATTATTACAGTATTGCAGTAGTCTGCATAATAGTAAGTCTTCTATTTTTTGTTTGAATAAAAATTCAAAATAGAAAGCAAGAGTAATATCAGAGGGGCCTGGAGACGTGACTCATGAACAAAGAATATGTTATTTTAGAGCCAGGAATGTCTGCATTGTTCATTCTGGACCTTATTTTGAAATTCTCATATTTTTTAATTTTCGTGAAATTGGCCAAATTGCAAATTTCTGACCACATTATTGGGTAGTTGAAATCGGTAAATGGGCAGTTTCTTGTACTCAATCGATAGAAAAAATGGAGTTCTAAAGAAATAGCTATGAGTTTGGTCGACAGGAACAACGGAATTAGCCGAAAATAGGGCTCAAAGTGGGCGAAATCGCCGATTTGTAAATATCGCCGAGGTCGCTAACTTCGCGAGACCATAATTCTGTCAGTTTTCCATCAAATTTCGTTTTTTTTGGTGTCATTACAGCCGGGAAAAGATTCTCTATCATTTCATAAGAAAAAATAATATTTTTTTTTTTTAAATTTTGCGACACCAGGAGACACCTCAGGATTGGGGGTTGCAACAGTCAAGGGGTTAAAAGAACTATGGATGTTCTCTGGTAAACCTTAAGTACATAACCTCACTTCTTTCATGCATTTTTTTTTTCTTTTTTGCATTTTGGCAGGGTAACCCAAGAAAGAAAAACCCAAAAAGAAAGAAAAAACCTTCACCATCATCATTCAACACTCACCATCATTCATACATAAACACACTCTTTGCATTTTTTTTTTTTTTAACAAGTCGGCAGTCTCCCACTGAGGCAGAGTGACCCAAAACAGAAAGAAAATCCCCAAAAAGAAAATACTTTCATCATTCAATACTTTCACCTCACTCACACATAATCACTGTTTTTGCAGAGGTGCTTAGAACACAACAGTTTAGAAGCATATACCTATAAAGATACACAACATATCCCTCCAAACTGCTAATATCCCAAACCCCTCCTTTAGAGTGCAGGCATTGTACTTCCCATTTCCAGGACTCAAGTCTGGCTATATAAAAATAACCGGTTTCCCTGAATTCCTTCACTAAATATTACCCTGCTCACACTCCGTCAGGTCCCAAATACCATTCGTCTCCATTCACTCCTATCCAACACGCTCACGCATGCTTGTTGGAAGTCCGAGCCCCTTGCCCACAAAACCTCCTTTAACCCCTCCCTCCAACCTTTTTAAGGACGACCCCTACCCCGCCTTCCTTCCCCTACAGATTTATATGCTCTCCATGTCATTCTACTCTCATCCATTCACTCTAAATGACCAAACGACCTCAACAACCCCTCTTCAGCCCTCTGACTAACACTTTTATCAACTACACACCTCCTAAATTCCACACTCTGAATTTTCTGCATAATATTTACACCACACATTGCCCTTAGACAGGACATCTCCACTGTCTCCAACCACCTCCGTGCTGCAGCATTTACAACCCAAGCTTCACACCCATAAAAGAGTGTTGGTACTACTATACTTTCATACATTCCCTTCTTTGCCTCCATAGATAACATTTTTTGTCTCCACATATACCTCAATGCACCACTCACCTTTTTTCCTTCATCAATTTTATGATTAACCTCATCCTTCATAAATCCATCCGCTGACACGTCAACTCCGAAATATCTGAAAACATCCACTTCTTCCATACTCTTCCTCCCCAATTTGATATCCAATTTTTCTTTATCTAAATCATTTGATACCCTCATCACCTTACTCTTTTCTATATTCATTTTCAACTTTCTACCTTTACACACATTCCCAAATTCGTCCACTAACCTTTGCAAGTTTTGTCTAAAATCTCCCATAGGCACAGTATCATCAGCAAAAAAGTAACTGTCACTTCCCATTTTGTGTTTGATTCCCCATAATTTGATCCCACCCCTTTCCCAAACACCCTAGCATTTACTTCTTTTACAACCCCATCTATAAATATATTAAACAACCATGGTGACATTACACATCCCTGTCTAAGACCTACTTTTACTGGGAAGTACGTAGTCTCCCTCTCTTCTACACACCCTAACCTGAGTCTCACTATCCTCATAAAAACTCTTTACAGCATTTAGTAACTTACCACCTATTCTACATATTTGCAACATCTGCCACATTGCTCCCCTATCCACTCTATCATATGCCTATTCTAAATTAATAAATGCAATAAAACCTTCCTTACCCCTATCTAAATATTGTTCACATATATGCTTCAATGTAAACACTTGATCTACACATCCCCTACCTACTCTAAAACTTCCTTGCTCATCCGCAATTCTACATTCTGTCTTACCTCCAATTCTTTCAATAATAACCCTACCGTACACTTTTCCTGGTATACTCGGTAAACTTATTCCTCTATAATTTTTACAATCTCTTTCGTCCCCCTTCCCTTTATATAAAGGGATTATACATGCTCTCTGCCAATCCCTAGGTACCTTCCCCTCTTTAATACATTTTTTAAACAAAAATACCAACGACTCCAACAATATATCCTCCCCTGCTTTTAACATTTCGGTCATGATCCCATCAGTTCCAGCTGCTTCACCCCCTTACATTCTACATAATGCCTCATGCACCTCCCCCACACTTACATCCCACTCTTCTTCACTCCTAAAAGATGGTATACCTCCCTGGCCAGTGCATGAAATTACCGCCTCCCTTCATCGACATTTAAAAGTTCCTCAAAATATTCTTGCCATCTACCCAATACCTCCATCTCCCCATCTACTAACTCCCCTACACTGTTTTTAACTGACAAATCCATTCATTTCCTAGGCTTTCTTAACTTGTTTAACTCACTCCAAAACTTTTTCTTATTTTCATTAAAATTCCTTGACAGTGCCTCTCCCACTCTATCATCCACTCTCCTTTTGCACTCTCTCACAACTCTCTTCACCTTTCTTTTACTCTCCATATACTCTGCTCTTCTTACAACACTTCTGCTTTGTAAAAACCTCTCATAAGCTACCTTTTTCTCTCTTATCACACCCTTTACTTCATCATTCCACCAATCACTCCTCTTACCTCCTGCACCTACCCTCCTATAACCACAAACTTTTGCCCCACATTCTAATACTGCATTTTTAAAACTATTCCAACCCTCTTCAACCCCCCCCCCCCACTACTCATACTTGCACCAGCCCACCTCTCTGCCAATAGTTGCTTATATCTCACCCGAACTTCCTCCTCCCTTAGTTTATACACTATCAACTCCCTCTTACTTGTTGTTGCCATTTTCCTCTTGTGCCATCTACCTCTTACTCTAACTGTAGCTACAACTAGATAATGATCCGGTATATCAGTTGCCCCTCTATAAACGTGTACATCCTGGAGCCTACCCATCAACCTTTTATCCACCAATATATAATCTAACAAACTACTTTCATTACGTGCTACATCATACCTTGCATATTTATTTATCCTCTTCTTCATAAAATATGTATTACTTATTACCAAACCTCTTTCTACACATACCTCAATTAAAGGCTCCCCATTTTCATTTACCCCTGGCACCCCAAATTTACCTACTACTCCCTCCACAACATTTTTACCCACTTTAGCATTGAAATCCCCAACCACAAGTACTCTCACACTTTGTTCAAAACTCCCCATGCATTCACTTAGTTCCCAAAATCTCTCTCTCTCTCCTCTACACTTCTCTCTTCTCCAGGTGCATATTACCCACTTTTCACATCCAACCTTTATTTTACTCCACATAATCCTTGAATTAATACATTTACAGTCCCTCTTTTCCTGCCATAGCTTATCCTTCAACATTATTGCTAGTCCTTCTTTAGCTCTAACTCTATTTGAAACCCCTGACCTAATCCCATTTATTCCTCTCCACTGAAACTCACCCACCCCCTTCAGCTTTGTTTCACTTAAAGCCAGGACATCCAGCTTCTTCTCATTCATAACATCCACAATCATCTCTTTCTTATCATTCGCACAACATCCATGCACATTCAGACATCCCATTTTGACAATTTTCTTCTTATTCCTTTTACTAATTATTCCAGGAAAAGGGGTTACTAGCCCATTGTTCCTGGCATTTTAGTTGACTTTTACAACACGCATGGCTTATGGAGGAAAGATTCTTATTCCACTTCCCCATGGATATAAAAAGAAAAGTAATAAGAATAATAACTATTAACCCGTAAACGGTCCAAACGTATACAGTGGTCCCCCCGCTTTTCGTAGTTCCCGGCAATCGTAAAATTCGCCAATCATAGGGGTATTTTCGTATAAACATGGACTCGCTTTTCATAGGTGGACTCGCGAGTCGTAGTTCGTCCGGGACGCGTACCCACTGCGCGAGCCGGGGCGGCAGCCAGTCTGGCATTGTTTACCAGTGAGCGAAGGTCCCCTCACGTGCTCCAGCAAAATATTTCATAATACTTCATTTATTTTAGCGCTTGCAAGTACTAAATAAGCTACCATGGCTCCAAAGAAAGCTCCTAGTGCCAAGCCTGTGGTAAAGAAGGTGAGAAATACGATTGAATTTAAGAAAACCATCATTGAACAATATGAAATTGGTACAAGTGTGGCCGAACTGTCCAGGATGTATAAGAAACCCTACACAACCTTATGTTCCATAGTGGCCAAGAAAAAGGAAATAAAGGATGCTGTTGTTGCAAAGGGAGTAACTATCCTGACAAAAATGAGATCACCAGTTCTGGTGTGGATAAATGAGAAACAATTAGCAGGAGATACTCTTATGACTTCGATTATTTGTGAAAAGGCTAGGTAGTTGCATGAAGATTTGGTAAAGAAAATGCCTGCAAATAGTGGTGAAGCGAGTGAATTTAAGGCCAGCAAAGGCTGGTTTGAGAGATTTAAGAACCGTACTGGTATACACAGTATGGTAAGGCATGGTGAGGCTGCCAGTTCGGACCACAAGGCAGCTGAAAAATATGTGCATGAATTCCAGGAGTACATAGAGGCTGAAGGACTGAAACCTGAACAAGTGTTCAATTGTGACGAAACAGGCCTCTTTTGGAAGAAAATGCCAAAGAGGACCTTCATTACACAAGAGGAAAAGGCAATGCGAGGACACAAGCCTATGAAAGACAGGCTGATGGTAATGTTCTGTGCTAATGCTAGTGGGGATTTCAAAGTGAAGCCATTACTAGTGTACCATTCTGAAAATCCCAGTGTGATCAGGAAAAACAACGTTATGAAGAGTAAATTGTGTGTTTTGGAAATCTAATAGTAAGGCATGGGTCACGAGGGAAATTTTTGTAGAGTGGTTCAATGAAGTGTTTGGCCCTAGTGTGAAGAATTACCTCCTGGAAAAGAAATTGGATCTCAAGTGCCTCCTAGTAATGGACAATGCACCTGCTCATCCTCCAAACTTGGAGGACCTAATTCTGAAGGAGTTTGGGTTCATCACAGTAAAGTTCTTGCCCCTGAATACCACTCCTCTCCTCCAACCCACGGACCAGCAGGTTATTGCAAACTTTAAAAAACTCTACACAAAAGCAATGTTTCACAGGTGCTTGACTGTGACCACAGACACTCACTTGACCCTAAGGGAATTTTGGAGAGAACACTTCAGCATCCTCCACTGCATAACCCTTATAGGTATGGCTTGGGAGGGAGTGACTACCAGGACTTTGAACTCTGCCTGGAGAAAATTGTGGCCAGATTGTGTCGACAAGAGGGATTTTGAAGGATTTGGGACTGACCCTAATGAGCCTATGTCTGTTGTAAAATCAATTGTGGCACTGGGGAGTTCCATGGGGTTGGATGTGAGTTTGGAGGATGTGGAAGAATTGGTGGAAGACCACAATGAAGAGCTCACCACTGAGGAGCTGCAAGAGCTTCAGCAGGAAGAGCAACACATCGCAGCTCAGAATCTTGCTGCAGAGGAGGAAGAAGAGAGATGGAAGAAGGTGCCTTCTTCAGAAATTAAAGAGATTTTTACTATGTGGGGTAAGATGGAAAGCTTTATGGAGAAACATCACCCTAACAAGGTTGTTGCAAGCCAGGTTGGCAACATGTACAGTGACAAAGTCTTGGGCCATTTTAGGGAAGTGTTAAAAAGACGCCAGAAACAGAGCTCTCTCCACAGTTTTTTGTGAGACAGGACTCCAGTGACTCTCAAGGTGGTCCTAGTGGCATTAAGAAACAGAGAAGAGAAGCAACCCCAGAAAAGCAAATGCTACCTGAGGTGTTGATGGAAGGGGATTCCTCTTCCAAACTATAAACAATCCACTCTCTCCTCCTCCAGTCTCCCATACACTAAGAAGAATCTCCAATAAAGGTAAGTGTTATGCTGTTAATGTTTCATTCATCATTTCCCATTGTATTGTTTATGTACTACATGTATATTTCATGTTAAAAATTTTTGTGTTTTAATACTTCTGGGTGTCAGGAACGGATTAATTGTATTTACATTATTTCTTATGGGGAAAATTGATTCGTAAATCGTAAATTTCGTTTATAGTAAAGGCTCCAGGAACGGATTAATTACGAAAAACAGCCTGAGCTTGCTACCATCTGCAGCTCATAAGACTGCCATCCCCACGAGCCCCTTTGAGGGGGGGTAGATGGCAGACCAGAGGCCTAGCTTCTCCCTACGAGCCCCGTGAGGGCGGGGAATGTGGCTAGGCCTGGGGACACTTTGTCCCAAAGATGAGGAAGTACTTGTACCTCCTCCCATGGGAGACTTAAGTCTCGAGACACTCCCCAGATAGGGAGCCAAGGCCGGGTCACCACTACTTGGAAAAGACCCGGGCCGGGAGAATACCAGCGAATAAAAAAAAAAAAAAATTACGAAAAACGAGGGACCACTGTATATACGTTTTTACCGCTAGTGCCCCAAACGTATATATACATTTTATCTGTCATACATTTAACATTGCCACGATAAGCCTGAGTTGCCTAGACATGAGAGAATGGGTGTGTGCACTCACTGTGCACCATATTAAAATAATTGGGGATGCCTGGGTACCATTTGCTCTTTTTTCCTATTAAAAAAAAACTATTTTTTTTCTCTCAAAAAATTTGGGGCACTACGCAAGAGAACGTATATATACGTTTGGACCGTTTACGGGTTAAGATAAAATTAACGAAAACTCAGATGAGTGTGTATAAATAAACGTGTACATGTATGTGTAGTGTGACCTAGGTGTAAGTAGAAGTAGCAAGACGTACCTGTAATCTTGCATATTTATGAGACAGAGAAAAGACACCAGCAATCCTACCGTCATGTAAAACAATTACAGGCTTTGGGCAGGATGGTAGTACCTCCCTGGGTGGTTGCTGTCTACCAACCTACTACTATAATTCTTGTCAATATTTTTATGAATACCTCAACGCAAGTTATGCATTAACCCTTTGACTGTCGAGACCCCTGCTCACAAACTTGCTCTCAGTGTCGAAGTATTTAAAAAAAAAATTATTTTTTCTCATGAAATGTTAAGAGAATCTTTTCATGATGGTAATGACACCAAAAGTACAAAATTTGATTGAAAAGTTAGGGAATTATGTTTGTCGTGGGGGGGTTCGTAGGAGATATGATGGTTAGAGTTAAACACACTTGTTGGATGGTAACACATATTGCAGAGTGTGTGACGTCATGTGACGTCACACAAACTAGTCCCTAGGCCTAGCAAAGGGGTTGTGTATGTAAAACATATGGACGGTACTATGATACTCAGATAAGCTATACAACACACATAGGGGATCAGCAACTATGCTGACAGCTCGGTCATGTTATGTATGTTGTCTCGACATACAATACTATGCTATAGGCTGAACAGGCAGGTGGCTCTGGGCTGATTCTATACAATAGCAAAGACATATGCAACTTAAAACATATGGACAGTACTATGATACTCAGATAAGCTATACAACACACGTAGGGGATCAGCAACTATGCTGACACGTTCACATGAAGTTAGCGATCTTGGCAATATTTACACATTGGCAATTTCGCCCACTTTGAGCCCTGTTTTCGGCTAATTCCACTGTTCCAGTTGACCAAACTCATAGCTATTTCCTTAGAACTCCATTTGTTCTATTGACTGAGTACAAGAAATCGCCCATTTACCAATTTCAACTACCCAATAAAGTGGTCAGAAATTGGCAATTTGGCCAATTTTACACAAATTAAAAAAGATGTCAATTTCAAAATAGGGTCCAGAATGAACAATGCAGACATTCCCGGCACTAAAATATACCATTTTCTCTGTTCACCAGTCACATCTCCAGGCCCCTCTTATATTACTCTTGCTTTCTATCTTGAATTTTTATTCAAACAAAAATTAGACGATGTACTGTTATGCAGACTACTGCATTATTGTAATAATTGTAAAAATTATGTCAACCCGTTCATGACTGCATATTAGAATGGCTAGCTGGACACTTATTGGACGGTGACGTCTCTTGTTTACTCTTGAACTTCAACAATAATTGAACATTTCTGCTACTTTGAGCTCAATTTCAAGGTCCTTTTCATAGTGAAACCAATCAAAATCATCTCAACGTCTGTAATATGTCGTCCATTCTATCAAATGAGACCAAGAAAACGAGAATACAACTATAAATACTATACGAAGATACACCTCAAATTCGGCGTTTTAATCCAAAAACACAGAGGTTTTTTTCTCATTATGCACTGCATGCTTGTTATGGGACTATGGGACCCACCAAATATTGATGTATACATGTATAAGTAACAGTTACTCTGGAATACCTAATTATATTGAAATGATGAGGACTTAGCACTAAATGGCCCTAAGGGAAGATCACTCTTAGGGACTGAGAGGCATCTGGGTCAAGCCTGTTTTTCTCAATACAATAGGTTATACTATACACACACACACACACACACATTTAAATAAGTAGTTTAACCCTTTGACTGTCGCAACCCCCAATCCTGAGGTGTCTCCTGGTGTTGCAAAATTTAAAAAGAAAAAAAAAGTATTTTTTCTTATGAAATGATAGAGAATCTTTTCCTGATTGTAATGGCACCAGAAAAACGAAATTTGATGGAAAACTGACGGAATTATGCTCTCACGAAGTTAGTGACCTCGGCGCTGCTTACAAATCGGCGATTTCGCCCACTTTGAGCCCTATTTTCGGCTAATTCCATTGTTCCAGTCGCCCAAACTCATAGCTATTTCTTTAGAACTCCATTTTTTCTATCGATTGAGTACAAGAAACTGCCCATTTACCGATTTCAACTACCTAATAATGTGGTCAGAAATTTGCAATTTGGCTAATTTCACGAAAACTAAAAAATATGACAATTTCAAAATAAGGTCCAGAATGAACAATGCAGACATTCCTGGCTCTAAAATAACATTTTCTTTGCTCATCAGTCACGTCTCCAGGCCCCTCTGATATTACTCTTGCTTTCTATTTTGAATTTTTATTCAAACAAAAAATAGAAGACTTACTATTATGCAGACTACTGCAATACTGTAATAATTGTATAAATAACATCAACCCATTCATGACTGCATATTAGAATGGCTAGTTGGACATTTATTGGGCAATGGCATCATTTGTTTACTTTTGAACATTGGCAAAAATCAAACATTTCCCCTACTTTGAGCTCCATTTCTAGGTTCTTTTTATAGTAAAATCAATCAAAATCACCGCTATTTCTATAATACATTTTCCATTCTATCAAATGAGACCAAGAAAACGAGAATACAGCCATAAATACTATACGAAAATAGACCACAAAGTCGGCATTTTAATTAAAAAAAAAAACGGTGGGAGTTTTTTTTTTCTCATTATGCACTGCGTACTCCAGGATTTCTTTTATATGGTGCACACTGACCACACAGACCCATTCTCTCACATGTGGGCCTACCAGCTTTCTCCTGCTTGATTTGAAGCCGCTAGAATTTATGAGTATATATACGTCAAACACGGTACCTCGTAAGACGTATATATACGGCCGCGACAGTCAAAGGGTTAATAAGTTGTATTTCTTTTTGTAAAAGTAAAGTAAGGTGTGGAAATGGGAAACATTATTGTGGTAACTAGAGAATTGTGCTTGGCAACAGTCTTTTGTTTGTTTGGTTGGTGTGGGAGCAGCTTAGCCAGGCTCCTCCCTCTCTCTCTCTCTCCTTGGTGGCTTCAAGCTGGTAGGACCTCTGAGTCCTTCCTTTTTATTTTTTGGGCATTGTGTGTGCCCCAGAGGCGAGTTTTATACCTTAAGTTGTAGCCACCATACCCAGGGTGACTAAAGTGTGTCAAAACACAGGTTAGTTCAGAGGTTTGTCAAGAGGAAAGAAGGGCTAATTATTTCAGATGCACCATGTGGGCTGTCCTAGGAGAGCAGCTAAGGAGTGTGCAGGCTTATGTTTTGAATATGTGAGTGCTGTAATTGTATATTCTGTACATATCTATCTAGAATACATCCCTATTTTTTGGTAATAGTAGTTTAACCCTTTGACTGTTTTCGACGTATAAATACGTCTTACGAGCCAATGTTTCTGACGTATATATACTCAATAATTCTAGCGGCTTCAAATCAAGCGGGAAAAGCTGGTAGGCCCACATGTGAGAGAATGGGTCTGTGTGGTCAGTGTGCACCACATAAAAAAAATCCTGCAGCACACATTGCGTAATGAGAAAAAAAAACTGATCGTTTTTTTGGAATAAAACGCCGACTTTGAGGTGTATTTTCGTATAGTATTTATCGTTGTATTCGCGTTTTCATGGTCTTAGGTGATAAAATGGAAAACATATTACAGAAATAGAGATGATTTTCATTACGTTGACGATGAAAACGACCTTGAAACTGAGCTCAAAGTAGCGAAAATGTTCAATTTTTACCAATGTTCAGGAGTAAATAAATCACACCACACGTTCAATACACGTCAACTGAGGAGTCTAATATTCTTTCACTAGTGCACTGATATTATTTATACCATTTTTACAATAATGCAGTAGTCTGCATAACAGTAAATTTTGTATTTTTTTGTATGAATAAAAAATCAAAATAGAAAGCAATAATAATATAAGAGGGGCCTAGAGATGTGACTAATGAACAGAGCATATGTTATTTTAGTGCCACGAATGTCTACCTTGTTTATTCTGGACCCTATTTTGAAATTGGCATCTTTTTTAGTTTGTGTGAAATTGGCCAAATTGCCAATTTCTGACCACCATATTGGGTAGTCCACATTAACAAATGGGAGGTTTCTTGTACTCAGCTGATAGATAAAATGGAGCTCTAAAGAAATAGCTATGAGTTTGGTCAACTGGAACAATGGAATTGGCTGAAAATAGGGCTCAAAGTCGGCGAAATCGCCGATACGCATATGTCGCCGAGACCGCTAACTTCACGGGAGCATAATTCCATGAGTTTTCGACCAAATTTCGAACTTTTGGTGTCATTACCATCGGGAAAAGATTCTCTATCATTTCATAAGAAAAAATAATTTTTTTTTTTTTCAAAAATTGAGCGACATAGAATGACAGTTTCAGAAAGGGGCCTGAAACAGTCAAAGGGGTTAAATAACCTGTCAAGAGGGCTGGTGAAAGGATTTCAGAGAGACTGAGGATGTTCAATCATGAATGTAAGTATTACCCTAGACTGATAAGGCCTTTATGTAAAAGCTACCCCACACTAGAACATGTAGTGAGAACCATACTATAAAAGTAATGAGGGACAACAACATAACATGGAAGCTTGACCGGAGAGTTATTTGACTGCTAAAATAACTCAAATCATTCTTTGAACTATATGCACTAGTATGGGGTAACAACAGTTGCACATTTCTGGTAGACGATGATTTACCTAGGTGGTGTCAGTGGAAGTGTTGTCATATATTAGTTTACAGGTTGTTTTTCTCCTAAGGTGGGAGAAAGGTTGAGTAACACATTTTTGTTGTGATTATGGTAAGTGCTACATGCATAGTTTACATTCAATTTGTGTTATTTTATGTGCCCGTGGGAAAACTTTGTCCACTGATACTGTAAGAAGGAAGCAAGTGTTTAAGGATAAAGCTGTGTCAGAAGTTGAGTCTTAAAACTTTTCAGGCTTCAGTGAGGAAGGAAATAATTCATCAGTAAACATGCCTGGTAACAGTAACCATGAGCAATCACCTACTCCAGGTGATATGGAAATGGAGAGGAGGCTTAAACTAGCTGTGCTAGAGGCTGAAATGAAATTAATGAAAGCTAAGGAGGAAGAACATCAAAGGTTGGGGGTTATGGTGAGCAGCAACCTTAAACCAAGACAGCAATTCCTAAGCGTACGTAATAAGGCAAATAGATTACTGGGATTTATATCAAGAAGTGTAAGCAACAGAAGTCCAGAGGTCATACTGCAGCTTTATACATCATTAGTAAGGCCTCACCTAGATTATGCAGCTCAGTTCTGGTTTCCATATTACAGAATGGACATAAATTCGTTAAAAAACATTCAGTGTAGGATGACTAAATTAATACATAGCATTAGAAATCTTCCTTATGAAGAAAGATTGAAGACTCTTAAGTTACATTCACTTGTTAGACGAAGAATGAGGGGAGACCTGATCGAAGTGTATAAGTGGAAGATAGGTATTAATAAAGGGGATATTAATAAGGTCTTGAGGATGTCTCTCCAAGAGAGAACCCGCAGTAATGGATTTAAATTAGATAAGTTTAGATTTAGAAAGGACATAGGAAAGTATTGGTTTGGAAATAGGGTACTAGATGAGTGGAACAGTTTACCTAGTTGGGTTATTGAGGCTGGGACTTTGGGTAGTTTCAAATTTAGGTTGGATAAGTACATGAGTGGGAGGGGTTGGATTTGAGTGGGACTTTCACATCAGAGCTTATTTCTTGGGTGGCATTGAAAATTGGGTTGGGCAAATGTTTTGTTAGTGGGATGAATTGTAAGGACCTGCCTAGTATGGGCCAACAGGCCTCCTGCAGTGTTCCTCCGTTCTTATGTTCTTATGTTCTAAACAAGAGCCTAAGCAGTACTTTAACATAACTAAAGCTGCAAATTTTGTCCCTAAGTTTACAGAGAGTGACCCAGATAGATATTTTTCTTTTTTTGAGAAGACTGCTTTGGAACAAGGATGGCCCAAACAGAAGTGGGCTACCCTAGTTTGCACACAGCTTGTGGGTAAAGGATTCCAGAGAGTAGAGACTCTGGAGGGGGATGATATTTCTGACTATGATAAAATTAAGGAGAAAGTATTGCTTGCATATCAAATGATACCTTAGAAATATAGGCAAAGGTTCAGATGTTAAAAATTTCAAGATGAGCAGACCTTAACTGAGTTTGGGAATGTGAAACTTTCTTTTTAAGAAATGGGTTTGTTCCAAAGGAGTGAACAGAGACTATGACAAATTAGTAGATCTGATGGTTCATGAGGAATTGTACAATACAATCCCTGATAACAGAATATCTGGAGGACAAAAACCCAGATAATCTGTCAGAAGCACTGGATTTGGGTGACAGATTCTTGGCTCAAAAGGAGCTGGTAAGTAAAAACAGTCATGCTCCTTCTGAAAATTTCCCCACTCGTTCTAAACCTTATTTCAAGCCCTATGGTCATAAAGGTAAGTGGGACAAGAATTTTCAGGGACAAATGAAGGCTGAGGCACCCCCTAAAATAGAAGGAAAAGTTAAGTCAGCTGGAGCTCAAAGTTTACCTAGACCATCAGATAATGTTTCAAGTCCTCAAATAAACAGTCCCAGTCCTACACCAAATGGTAAAAATACCTTTAAGAGTTATACCTGTTACTACTGTAACAAAACTGAACATACACAAAAGTTTTGCTGGTCAAGACGGCAAGATCAAGAAAGGGAGGAACCATCCCAGGGGACCCTAACTACAGAGATACTTCCAGTTGCCTGCATTAGGTCTTCAAAGCAAGGTGAGGAGAAACCTTTGAATCTAGACCCCAGGATGTGTGTATTTTCTAGTAGGTCCACAGTTGATTTGCAAAAGGATGTAGGCAGAGTTGAAAACATACTGTCCTTGAGAGATGGATGTAGCACCTACTCCTTGCTACATGCTAGAGTGCTGCTAGTGTCTAAGGATACCTATAGTGGGGTACATATATTATTGAAGGGTATTACGGGTTTGACCCTAAGGACACCTGTATACAAATTATGGGTAGAATCTGCATACCAAGTTGGCTATCTCCCTATAGGTATTTCAGATGAAATTCCCTTTGAAGGGGGTCAACCTCTTATTAGGGAATAATGTAATGGGCCTGTTAGAGAGTGAAGAACTAGTTTGGGGGACACCAAGTCCCAAAGTTTGGGAGGAGAAGGCCAGGGAAACCCTGCCAGACCTTTTCCCTGATGGTTCCACCATGAAAAGCATGCTTCATGATCCTGCTACCAATAGTCTTCATGATATTTTTCATGAGAATGGTGAGGGCTTATGTCTGGAAACTCTGTTTTCTGATGTTAAACCGCAGTCAACTGAAGAAAAGGATGTTCTAGCCAGAGCTGAGCATGACTGGAGAATGGATCAGTTAAGTAGTGAGAGAGAGGATGCACCTACTAGGATGCAATTAATTTCTGCACGGGAAAATGTCGTCACTCTTAACTCTTTCAGGATTTCCGACACACTAGTACGTCTTACATGCCCGGGTTATTGACGCACTAGTACACACAAATTCTAGTGTCCTCAAATCGAGCGGGAAAAGGCTGGTAATCCTAGATGCGAGAGAATGGGTCTTCATGGTCAGTGTGTGCAGTACAAAAAAAAATTGGGGACCCAGTGGTGCATTGTGAGAAAGCCATTTTATTACACCTTGTTCACCATGTCTAGCAGTAAGAAACTCCTCACTCCTTGGCTAATTGGGGCTCTTTTGTTCCCAAGTGACAGTTCAAACACAGATGGAAGTGTCAGTGCAGATGAATTTCATGGTTTTTGAGGAGTTTGTGACCGAAAGCAATACCCAGGAAACCTGAAGAAAGGAAGGAAGGAAGGGAGGAAGAAAGGGAGGAAGGAAGAGATGAGAGGAAGGAGGGAAGGAAGGAGACCATCAACCTAGGATAACCCCAAAAATTCAGACAGTGACTTATTTCCATGTGGGTTGGTGGGGTGAAGAGGAAGTTGACAGGCAGTGAGGATGGCAAGTGATGGTGTTATTTGTCTTTGTGACACTAATTATGCTGGTGACTCAGCATATTTACAAGTCTACCCCCACACAACAACTACAAGCTTTACAGAAGCTGTAGCAGTTCTGGGAAGTGTCCAGTGACTATATGTGTATATATAGTCTGTGTAAACATGTTTTGTAAACAATATAATGACTGTACTGTTATTGTGTAGCATACAACTAGTGAATATACATTCAATATACCTTATATTGGCCTCACAGGCCATAAAATTACTTGAATGAAGAAAGAAATGAAGGAAGAAGTAAGGAAGGAAGGAGGGAAGGTAGGTAGGTAGGAGATGAGAGGAAGGAAGGAAGGAAGGAAGGAAGGAGGGAAGGTAGATAGGTAGGTAGGTAGGTAGGAGGAAATGAGAGGAAGGAAGAAGGAAGGAAGAAGGAAGGAAGGAAGGAAGGAGGGAAGGTAGGTAGGAGATGAGAGGAAGGGAGAAGGAAGGAAGGAAGGAAGGAGGGAAGGTAGGTAGGTAGGAGGAGATGAGAGGAAGGAAAAAGGAAGGAAGGAGGGAAGGTAAGTAGGAAGAGATGAGAGGATGGAAGGAAGGAAAGAAGGTAGGCAGGTTTGTGGCAAGGAAGGGATGTGTTGTGGAAAGCATTGAGTGTTACTGAGTGGTAGTATGATGCATCTTTGTGACACAAGACACACTGGTGATTCAGCATATTTACAAGTCCACCCCCACACAACTACAAGCTTTCAGAACCTCTTATAGTTATAAGAACCTGTCCAGTGACTGTGTGTGTATATATATATATATATATATATATATATATATATATATATATATATATATATATATATATATATATATATATATATATATATATATATATATGATAGAAAAATAGTAATAAACATTTTTTGTTGGTTTGCATAAACATGTTTTGTAAACAATATAATGACAGCAAAGTTTGTGCTGTTATTGTGTAGTATACAATTAGTGAATATATACCAAATAGTCTTTATATTGGTCTCAGAGGCCATAAAAGTTGAAAAAATAAAATAAAAAATAAAAGAAAAAAGTAGAATAAAATAAAAAATAAAAGAAAAAAGTAGAAAAAACAAAATAAACTATTACAGGGTGAAAATAAATGGTATAAAATACCGACACAATGGAAACATAAACACATATGCAGTTTAATGTGATCCTTTATTGACAACGTTTCACCCACATAGTGGGCTTTTTCAAGTCACACTCAGATCTACTTGGGGTGGAAGGTACGGGAGTATTTATAGTCATGTTCAGAATGTTGAGGTGACCGGCAGTTGGTGATGATGCCGCATGCAGTTCAATTTGTCAACTTCACGCCTTCATATCTCCCTAAGTATTGATAGCAAAAAAAAATTTTTTCCTCGAATATTTTTCGACCTCAAGATTAAGCTGATTAGAGCCTTGGCTGTGGCTGAGGAAGAGATTTTACAATTAAATAAGTGTTTTCATTTCAGGGAGGAAACTTTTACAAGGAAGTCGCCTCCATTTGTGGTACCGGTGGGAGACTGTCAGAGAGTATAATAAGACCTATCATATCTCTCACTTTATAGGGAAACTTAGTCACAGTATTAAACCTATTCCCCTTCAGTCTATTTCAGCACCAGGTGAACCCTTCAGCAAGCTGGTAGTAGATGTAGTTGGTCCAATCCCAAGGACCAAAATAGTTAATGATTATTTACTCACAATTATTTGCTCCACTACCAGGTACCTGGAAGCAGTCCCTCTACATAAGACAACAGCTCATGTAGTCTTAAGGGCTCTGAAGAAGTTCCTTCTTCATGTTGGTTTTCCTCAAAAGATGCAAACAGACCAATGACCTAACTTTA